>NC_092091.1:19999571-20299571 GCF_045679555.1 Salvelinus alpinus
ATAATGAAGCTAGTCGACAAACCACCCCTAGATGATTTGTTGAGAGCACAACGAGCGGATTTGAGCCACAGCATTTTATAGCAAAGTTCATCCTCCTGAATGTTCAAGACAAACAACAGATGCATGGAATGGGTCACTAGGTTAGGATTTGTATGAAAGATATAATAACTCACAGCAGACTGTATATGCTGTAAAGACTGTTCTCGTTGAAGGTAGAAACCAGGGTCTGGCCAACTTAACAAGGTTCCTCTCATAATTATCCATACACGAGCCATCTCCCCCTGGTACCTTCCAGTCAGACACGAGCCATCTCCCCCTGGTACCTTCCAGTCAGACCGGAGCCATCTCCCCCTGGTACCTTCCAGTCAGACACGAGCCATCTCCCCCTGGTACTTTCCAGTCAGACCGGAGCCATCTCCCCCTGGTACCTTCCAGTCAGACCGGAGCCATCTCCCCCTGGTACCTTCCAGTCAGACACGAGCCATCTCCCCCTGGTACCTTCCAGTCAGACCGGAGCCATCTCCCCCTGGTACCTTCCAGTCAGACACGAGCCATCTCCCCCTGGTACCTTCCAGTCAGACCGGAGCCATCTCCCCCTGGTACCTTCCAGTCAGACCGGAGCCATCTCCCCCTGGTACCTTCCAGTCAGACCGGAGCCATCTCCCCCTGGTACCTTCCAGTCAGACCGGAGCCATCTCCCCCTGGTACCCTCCAGTCAGACCGGAGAAATCTCCCTCACATGAATGGAATATTGCTGGTTGGGTTTATCACCTAAGGCATCGTACATCTACTGTCATCATGAATCCCCAGGGGCCCACTCTCAGTTCACACAGACACAATATAGTTCTAACAACCCCCTATTCTGTTGCATAAACAACCATTTGATGCAATAACGGTATTAAAACATAATGTTGTAATTTCACCCACAACAATAAACACTACTGTATACAGTACACAATTACACACACACAGACCAGTGATGTGAGCGGTGTGATCACCACAAGCTGCCATGTCCACATGTTTTTCACAACACCCCTACACACTTCTCTCTGTAGCCACAGAGGACCCTGAGATGATGGAAGCATACTGTATGCACCTGGACAGCTGTCAGAGCATCTCCCACTGTCTAGCCAAACCTAACCACACACACACTCTCCCCTCCCTGAGGCACTTTCCCTCTCTATCTTTCTCTCTCTCACTATCATAACCCTCTCCTTCCCTCTCTCACTATCATAACCCTCTCCTTCCCTCTCTCACTATCATAACCCTCTCCTCCCCTCTCTCACTATCATAACCCTCTCCTTCCCTCTCTCACTATCATAACCCTCTCCTCCCCTCTCTCACTATCATAACCCTCTCCTTCCCTCTCTCACTATCTTAACCCTCTCCTTCTCTCTCTCACTATCTTAACCCTCTCCTTCCCTCTCTCACTATCATAACCCTCTCCTTCCCTCTCTCACTATCTTAACCCTCTCCTTCCCTCTCTCACTATCTTAACCCTCTCCTTCCCTCTCTCACTATCATAACCCTCTCCTTCCCTCTCTCACTATCTTAACCCTCTCCTTCCCTCTCTCACTATCATAACCCTCTCCTTCCCTCTCTCACTATCTTTCTCTCTCCATCTTTCTCTCTCTTTCCTTCTCTTTCCTTCTCTTTCCTTCTCTTTCCTTCTCTTTCCTTCTCTCTCTTTCTCTTTCCATCTTTCTCTCTCTCTTTCCCTCTCTCTCTCTTTCCCTCTCTCTCTTTCCCTCTCGATCTTTCTCTCTTTTCACCACTCTCTCTATCTGTCTCTCCCTTTCCCTCCATCTTTCTCTCTATTTTCCCTCTATTTTTCTTCTCTTTCCCTCTCTCTTTCCCTCTCTCTTTCCCTCTCTCTTTCCCTCTCTCTTTCCCTCTCTCTTTCCCTCTCTCTTTCCCTCTCTCTTTCTCTCTGTTTCCCTCTCTATCTTTCTTCTCTCTTTCCCTCTCTCTCTCTGTCTCTCTCTTTCCCTCTATCTTTCTCTCTCTATCTCTCTCTCTATCTGTCTCTCTATCTTTCTCTTTCTCTCTCTATCTTTCTCTCTCCTTCCTTCTCTCTATATCTGTCTCTCTCTTTCCTTCTCTCTGTCTCTCTCTCTTTCCCTCTATCTTTCTATATTTCTCCCCTCTCTTTCTATCTTTCTCTCTTTCCCTCTCTATCTTTCTCTCTCTTTCCTTCTCTATCTGTCTCTCTCCTTCCCTATCTCTCCATCTTTCTCTCTCTTGCCCTCTCTTTCCCTCTCTTATCTTCTCTTTCCTTCTCTTTCCTTCTCTCTCTTTCCATCTTTCTCTCTCTCTCTTTCCCTCTCTCTCTCTTTCCCTCTCTCTCTTTCCCTCTCTCTCTTTCCCTCTCGATCTTTCTCTCTTTTCCCCACTCTCTCTATCTGTCTCCTCTTTCCCTCTCTCTATCTGTCTCTCCCTTTCCCTCCATCTTTCTCTCTATTTCCCTATATTTTTCTTCTCTCTTTCCCTCTCTCTTTCCCTCTCTCTTTCCCTCTTTCTTTCCCTCTATCTTTCTCTCTCTTTCCCTCTATCTTTCTCTCTCTTTCCCTCTCTCTCTATCTCTCTCTCTCTATCTGTCTCTCTATCTTTCTCTTTCTCTCTCTATCTTTCTCTCTCCTTCCCTCTCTCTATATCTGTCTCTCTCTTTCCCTCTCTCTGTCTTTCTCTATCTTTCCTTCTCTCTGTCTCTCTCTTTCCCTCTCTCTATCTTTCTCTATCTTTCCCTCTCTCTCTCTGTCTCTCTCTTTCCCTCTCTATCTGTCTCGCTTTCCCTCTTTCTCTGTCTCTGTCTTTCCCCTCTATCTTTCTATCTTTCTCTCTCTTTCCCTATCTCGCTCTCTTTCCCTATATTTCTATCTTTCTATCTCTCTCTCTCTTTCCCTCTCTCTATCTTTCTCTATCTTTCCCTCTCTCTCTCTCGCTCTCTATATCTGTCTCTCTTTCCCTCTCTCTCTGTCTCTGTCTTTCCCTCTATCTTTCTCTCTCTTTCCCTCTCTCTCTATCTCTATCTGTCTCTCTATCTTTCTCTTTCTCTCTCTATCTTTCTCTCTCCTTCCCTCTCTCTATATCTGTCTCTCTCTTTCCCTCTCTCTGTCTTTCTCTATCTTTCCTTCTCTCTGTCTCTCTCTCTTTCCCTCTATCTTTCTATATTTCTATTTCCCTCTCTTTCTATCTTTCTCTCTTTCCCTCTCTATCTTTCTCTCTCTTTCCCTCTATCTTTCCTTCTCTATCTGTCTCTCTCCTTCCCTATCTCTCCATCTTTCTCTCTCTTGCCCTCTCTTTCCCTCTCTTATCTTTTCTTTCCTTCTCTTTCCTTCTCTCTCTTTCTCTCTCTCTCTTTCCCTCTCTCTCTTTCCCTCTCTCTCTTTCCCTCTCTCTCTTTCCCTCTCTCTCTTTCCCTCTCTCTCTTTCTCTCTTTTCCCCACTCTCTCTATCTGTCTCCTCTTTCCCTCTCTCTATCTGTCTCTCCCTCCATCTTTCTCTCTATTTTCCCTCAATTTTTCTTCTCTCTTTCCCTCTCTCTTCCCCTCTCTCTTTCCCTCTCTCTTTCCCTCTCTCTTTCCCTCTCTCTTTCCCTCTATCTTTCTCTCTGTTTCCCTCTCTATCTTTCTTCTCTCTTTCCCTCTCTCTCTCTGTCTCTCTCTTTCCCTCTATCTTTCTCTCTCTTTCCCTCTCTCTCTATCTCTCTCTCTCTATCTGTCTCTCTATCTTTCTCTTTCTCTCTCTATCTTTCTCTCTCCTTCCCTCTCTCTATATCTGTCTCTCTCTTTCCCTCTCTCTGTCTTTCTCTATCTTTCCTTCTCTCTCTCTCTCTTTCCCTCTCTCTATCTTTCTCTATCTTTCCCTCTCTCTCTCTGTCTCTCTCTTTCCCTCTCTATCTGTCTCGCTTTCCCTCTTTCTCTGTCTCTGTCTTTCCCCTCTATCTTTCTATCTTTCTCTCTCTTTCCCTATCTCGCTCTCTTTCCCTATATTTCTATCTTTCTATCTCTCTCTCTCTTTCCCTCTCTCTATCTTTCTCTATCTTTCCCTCTCTCTCTCTCGCTCTCTATATCTGTCTCTCTTTCCCTCTCTCTCTGTCTCTGTCTTTCCCTCTATCTTTCTCTCTCTTTCCCTCTCTCTTTCCCTCTCTATCTGTCTCGCTTTCCCTCTTTCTCTGTCTCTGTCTTTCCCCTCTATCTTTCTATCTTTCTCTCTCTTTCCCTATCTCGCTCTCTTTCCCTATATTTCTATCTTTCTATCTCTCTCTCTCTTTCCCTCTCTCTATCTTTCTCTATCTTTCCCTCTCTCTCTCTCGCTCTCTATATCTGTCTCTCTTTCCCTCTCTCTCTGTCTCTGTCTTTCCCTCTATCTTTCTCTCTCTTTCCCTCTCTCTCTATCTCTATCTGTCTCTCTATCTTTCTCTTTCTCTCTCTATCTTTCTCTCTCCTTCCCTCTCTCTATATCTGTCTCTCTCTTTCCCTCTCTCTGTCTTTCTCTATCTTTCCTTCTCTCTGTCTCTCTCTCTTTCCCTCTATCTTTCTATATTTCTATTTCCCTCTCTTTCTATCTTTCTCTCTTTCCCTCTCTATCTTTCTCTCTCTTTCCCTCTATCTTTCCTTCTCTATCTGTCTCTCTCCTTCCCTATCTCTCCATCTTTCTCTCTCTTGCCCTCTCTTTCCCTCTCTTATCTTTTCTTTCCTTCTCTTTCCTTCTCTCTCTTTCTCTCTCTCTCTTTCCCTCTCTCTCTTTCCCTCTCTCTCTTTCCCTCTCTCTCTTTCCCTCTCTCTCTTTCCCTCTCGATCTTTCTCTCTTTTCCCCACTCTCTCTATCTGTCTCCTCTTTCCCTCTCTCTATCTGTCTCTCCCTCCATCTTTCTCTCTATTTTCCCTCAATTTTTCTTCTCTCTTTCCCTCTCTCTTCCCCTCTCTCTTTCCCTCTCTCTTTCCCTCTCTCTTTCCCTCTATCTTTCTCTCTGTTTCCCTCTCTATCTTTCTTCTCTCTTTCCCTCTCTCTCTCTGTCTCTCTCTTTCCCTCTATCTTTCTCTCTCTTTCCCTCTCTCTCTATCTCTCTCTCTCTATCTGTCTCTCTATCTTTCTCTTTCTCTCTCTATCTTTCTCTCTCCTTCCCTCTCTCTATATCTGTCTCTCTCTTTCCCTCTCTCTGTCTTTCTCTATCTTTCCTTCTCTCTGTCTCTCCATCTTTCCCTCTATCTTTCTATATTTCTCTTTCCCTCTCTTTCTATCTTTCTCTCTTTCCCTCTCTATCTTTCTCTCTTTCCCTCTTTCTCTGTCTTTCCCCTCTATCTTTCTATCTTTCTCTTTCTTTCCCTATCTCGCTCTCTTCCCCTATATTTCTATCTTTCTCTATCTTTCCCTCTCTCTCTCTGTCTCTCTCTTTCCCTTTCTATCTGTCTCTCTCTTTCCCTTTCTATCTGTCTCTCTTTCCCTCTTTCTCTGTCTCTGTCTTTCCCCTCTATCTTTCTATCTTTCTCTCTCTTTCCCTATCTCGCTCTCTTTCCCTATATTATATCTTTCTATCTCTCTCTCTCTCTTTCCCTCTCTCTATCTTTCTCTATCTTTCCCTCTCTCTCGCTCTCTCTCTCTGTCTCTGTCTTTCCCCTCTATCTTTCTATCTTTCCCTATCTCGCTCTCTTTCCCTATATTTCTATCTTTCTCTATCTTTCCCTCTCTCTCTCTCTGTCGCTCTCTTTCCCTCTCTATCTGTCTCTCTTTCCCTCTTTCTCTGTCTCTGTCTTTCCCCTCTATCTTTCTATCTTTCTCTCTCTTTCCCTATCTCTCTCTCTTTCCCTATATTTCTATCTTTCTATCTCTCTCTCTTTCCCTCTCTCACTGCACCACATACATCTACTTTCTAGCCCAGTCACAGCCATCAGGGCGTGCTACTAATTTCTGCCGCAAATGTCTTCCTGGGAACTCAGGACATTGTGGTGAGCAATTCCTGATGAGCCCGTGAAAGGCCAGATAGCATTATGAGGGAGTGTGTGCAGGCAGGGAAGAGGGTAATGGTGGCCCTGAAACACAGTCACCTGTAAGGGTTCTTGTATATACCTTGAATATGTACTATACATTCATGTTGACTATCTGCTTATGCACTGTCTATATTGATTTGGTTTCACATTGATCAGATGGCAATCACATGACACACCTTTAAGTGGGGGGACAGCCGGCAGTGAAGGAGTTAACGACGATCATAACTCCTCTCCTGGGGGATCCTAGTTTACATTCATTACACCATAGCCCCGGGCAAACTGCATATCAAGCAGTATTACAAACAACCAACTGGCATATCTACTTACCATCAGCGCAGAGTCGCGGGTTGTTTCTGAAAGAAGGCTGGATGGCTGTTTGACTGGCTGGCTGGTGAGAGGCCGCTGAGCAGAGAGAAGCTTTTCCGGCCCACAGAACACACAACCCACAATGCACTTCACACAGCCATCCTGCTACACTACTGCATATCTACTACACACATGTTCTCTCTGTTTCCATCTCTCCCTTTATCATTCCCCTCTATCTCTCTCTCCTTTTCTTTCCATGGCCCTGTCTCTCAGTGGCGACCCGCCATTCAGGGCAGGTGGGGCTGTTTTGAGCACCAAACTTTTAGCTAAAAAAAAAAAAGGGGGGGGGGGGCTTGCCTGTTTTGCTTGTTATTTTGGCATTAATATGTGTCACATATCAGTTTGCAAACAATGTCAAAATAAAAAATGTAGGCCCTAACAGTTTGTGGGCACCGTTTATCACTTTTAGAGTACAATTCATTTATTGTTTAGTGTTGTGTCGTGTATTGGCTTTGCTGGCATGCATCCCAAATTATTTTGTTTGCCCCACCAAGACGTACATGCTAAAATTGCCACTGGAGCCTACATAAAGCTGTCCCAACAGCAGAGTCCCAATAACTTACCACCGCTACACCTGGCTTTCAGCGGAGCCTTGTCTGGCATCGAAACAGTTCATTCAGCCTCATTTACTGCCTTTTAAAAAACATAGCTGATATGGCAGAATTGCATAAACAAATGTGGTTTCTCGTTACAATAGAGATGTACAAACTATGGCATAAGGGGACGACAAGCGGATAAGAGGTAATCCGTAATTTTGATTAAGAAATTAATGAGCAAGCTAGGATGGACGTAGTCAATAAAACTATTTGTTCAGCACTTTTGAAATGTACAGCGACAAAATTCAGAACATAGGGCGTTCTTACAGTGTACTCCCTGTACAACAAGTCAGAACTGTAGGATAAATAAAGGGGGCATATAAACAGACAATGAAAGCTCTTAGAATATTCAATGATTACATTTCTCAATAACAGGTTTTAGGCTATTTGTGCACCACCAAGTTAGAACAGTAGGCAAAATTAAGAGGTGAAAATAGAACAAATTATTAGGATGAGGCACATTGAACGGCATTTGGGTCTTTGCGTGTCAAAAAAGATACACGTCATATAACACTATTTGACGCGTTAAATGAGCTTTTAATTTGACACGTCAAATAACACAATTATATTATAGAATGTTGTGTGTGCTGAATTTGCATGTGCAATCCAAGCACCACCAATACCACTACTATCAGTAGCACTGTCAAAGCTGTACAAAAAAGTAGCCAAACAAGAAAACACCGGACCATGAACAATGTGTTTATAATACCGCTTTGGTGAAAATAGACCAACTTATTAGGGTGAGGCACATGGGCTACTAACAGCTTACTACACAATATACACTTAGTATTACTTTCTTAGCTACAGTATTCACATCTCTCTTGCATATTACATCATCTATGCAGCAGCATACAAGACATTTTTGGACTCACCTTGTGAGCAGGCTAACGTTAGTAGTTTCTTTGCAGTTAGCCACTGATTCCTTCCAAACCACTCATTGTCGAATTTGCAATTTACAACTTGTTGTGTAATCTTTATGTACAATGGCCGATGAGCACCGACACGTTTTATCTATAATTTCTCTTCGTATGACAAGGATGGAAAAGGATTTGCCAGTAGATTGTCGACTTGATGACAACTGATGATGACTCTTAGCTAAGACTTTGAAAGTAAGATGTTGACATGATCAGTCCAATCAAAGCTACTGTAGCTATAACGTGATTTGATGTCATTCTATCTGTGGCCAAAGACCTTGAGCCTTCTTGGATGGGCACTACTAATATTAATCTATGCATATCCCAAGGGGCTAACATTTTCGAGCTCTAAGCTTAGAATTGGGGATGACGTACTGTCCCATGAGTGACAGAAAACTGAGCCAATCACGACAGAAAACTGAACCAATCAGGTGCAACGCTCTGTATTTTCCGCTGGCTGCCCCAGCACCACAGAAAACACTGATCTAGGCTGAAACACCTGCATTTTGGAGCTGCCTTACTCAAGAAAACAAAAAAGAGACCATGTTTGTATGCGGCTTTATTAACTCAATGATATATATATTTTTTTTTACATTGTTTGCAAACTGATATGTGACACGTATTAATGCCAAAATAACAAATAAAACAGGCAAGCCCCCCCCAAAAAACATATATATATTATTTTTTTTACCTAAAAGCTCTGCCCCACCTGCCCTGAATGACAACTCATGTATTGTTTCGTGTAGTGTAGTGGCTTTGCTGGCATGCATCCCACATTTTCTGTTTGTTTGCTCCACCAAGATTTCCATGCTAAAATCACCACTGCTGTCTCTCCGTTTCCATAACATGAAAATAGACACACTACTATCAGTTCCTCTCTCCTCTGACTACAGAGACGGAGAACGTCTCTGATGGTTTGATGGTAGCAGTGTGGTATCAGTAATGCTACAGTACAGTGGTTGTGTCTGTGATGTCTCTGCAGGCCTGTGTTTCTGCGTTTGCTTTGTGGATTGAGGTAGTGGTTGCTCTAGACAAACGCTGTGTAGCTAGCCACTACACCCCCGACCACCCATCTGATTCTCATTCTCGATGGGCTCTGACACATTTCAACGTCTGCCTGTTCTTTTTGTCTGACATGTTATATCTCAGGAAAAGAGGAGGCAGGGGGATCTCAGCGGGGGCCAGAGTAGGGGCCAGGAAACACAGGAGAAGGGGTAACTGTTTCACAGCACTCAGGTGAGAGGGAAGGCACAGCCTCGCTCAGCTCTTTGTATTGGCCATGACTAAAAGTGGAATTCCAACCCAACGGCGGGCAGTCGAGGGGTTTGATGTATAGAGAAGTACTACTAGAGTACAGTGGAGGATATCAGCGGGAAACATGGTGGCTGATACAGCCTGAGGATGCATTCTATTTCTGGGGGATTGTATGATGGGGTTGTATGGGTAACGTAGTTTGTCGGATGACATTGATTCGTTGGATGCCTCAATATAAGTGCCCGATTACCATTTTGTGTATTGTAAGTGGAATGTGTCTTCTGGGGAAAAACAGAGCGATGCATAATATAATAAAGATGCATGCAGAGAGAGGAGTTGATTCTCCCTGACATAGCTTGGTGGTCTTTAATATGTTCCATCCTTGTGGATGTTCAATCTTTCAGAGGCCAGATGGTTTGTAGACTGTGTTTTCGCTCCCAGCCTCATGGTACCCCTCATTTATACATTCATCCACATCTTGCCTTTTAATCCCAGTGGTGGGTCAAGCCTGACGGATGCCCTCCCAGGCTGGCAAGGAGGCGCAATTAGCGACTCCACGAGACAGAGGAGACTACTAGTGGGGTGGAATGAGCTGGGAGAGAATCGCCCTCTCTTTAACGCACTGCTAAACACAGTTATAGCCAACCGTGTACGCATCCCTTGGAGTTCTCTCAAATAACAACTTATTTTTTTAAATATTCAAATGCTCTTTAAAAAATATATATAAATAGCCCCTCCACCCTGGAGCTTGGCAAATTTGAAGGATAAAATAAATAACTTGTTTTTTCGGCAGTAATGTTCAAAGTTTGAGGTGTTAGTATTTGGATATTTAATGTGAAACATTCCTTTTGGCTGGGCTCCTTATTTTCTTGTATTAGATGGCGGTTGGTCTTTCTATCTGTGATGTTCTCCTGTGGAGGTCTGATCTGGTCATGTTGAGCCATGCTGTCTCAGTAGGACACCAGTCTCTACTCTGCTCTACTCTACTCTACTACTGCTCTACTACAGCTCTACTACTGCTCTACTACTGCTCTACTACTGCTCTACTCTGCTCTGCTTTACTCTGCTCTACTCTGCTCTACTACTGCTCTACTACTGCTCTACTCTGCTCTACTCTGCTCTGCTTTACTCTGCTCTACTACTGCTCTACTCTGCTCTACTCTGCTCTGCTCTGCTCTGCTCTACTCTGCTTTACTCTGCTTTACTCTGCTTTACTACTGCTCTACTCTGCTCTACTCTACTCTGCTCTGCTCTACTCTACTCTGCTCTGCTCTGCTCTACTCTGCTCTACTCTGCTCTGCTCTGCTCTGCTCTGCTCTACTCTACTTTACTCTGCTCTGCTCTGCTCTACTCTGCTCTACTCTACTTTACTCTGCTTTACTCTGCTTTACTACTGCTCTACTCTGCTCTGCTCTGCTCTGCTTTACTCTGCTCTGCTCTACTCTGCTCTACTCTGCTCTACTCTGCTTTACTCTGCTTTACTACTGCTCTACTCTGCTCTGCTCTACTCTGCTCTACTCTGCTCTACTCTGCTTTACTCTGCTCTACTACTGCAGCCGACGATGTCCTTGTCACTTGCCATCTGCCGTAGTGGGGGGAATAGTAGGATGACTACTCCCACACACATACAATGTGTACAAACACAGAGATACACGCACACACGCACACACACACACACACACACACACACACACACACACACACACACACACACACACACACACACACACACACACACACACACACACACACACACACACACACACACACTGTGCACAGATATGCACAAACATTGTTTATAAATGCAGAACTTATCTCTCTCTCTCTTTCTCTCTCTCACACACAGTGCACTTTCCCTATGTCCCTCATGCATATAATTTCTGTTTCTAAGTAAACAACAATGACTCACTATGCCTTTTTTTAAACACAAAGAACAAATTAATTGACATTTGATGTCATTGCCTCAGAAAGCATGAGCGAAGTGCATCTGATCAATGCTGGCTATAACAGACACATGAAACAGTTCAAACCAGCCCTTTAAAAGCCTGGATTATTGATTGAATCCTTTTCCAATGTTATATCTGGGGCTGGAGCGGATTGGAGCAGGCTGGTAGGTGGTCGGTGGTGAGTGGTGATGTGGGTTGTGTTGTTCAGATGGCACGGTGGTGGAGCAGATACAGAGAGAGACTTACCCCTGGCAGTGTTTTCTGTTCATGGAGGGCGTTCTGG
Source organism: Salvelinus alpinus (assembly GCF_045679555.1). Lineage (NCBI taxonomy): Eukaryota > Metazoa > Chordata > Actinopteri > Salmoniformes > Salmonidae > Salvelinus > Salvelinus alpinus. The sequence goes on from NC_092091.1 coordinate 20,010,921, forward strand.
GCTTTGATGGCCGACTCACGGGCACAGTAGGTGAGGAACGCACAGCCTGAAAAATAGAGAGGGGGAGGTTGGGGACAGATATTAAAACTAGTTTATCTGAACACTGGGGACTGAACACTGGGGACTGAACCCTGGGGACTGAACACTGGGAAAAGAAAGGACACTAAACATGGAGTAGCAACACTAGCTCAGTCACAGTGCAACAGAGAAGAGTGATCATTTTACCATCCCTAGCCCAGTTACAAAGCACAACAACACTTGGCAACAACACTGTTCACAATCGAATCCCCTCCACCTAACCCACTGGGTCCCCATCAACCTCACTTAGTCTCAGACCCTTGTCAGTCATGAAAAGCAACACCCTGTGAAAGGGAAGTGTCCCTCACAATGACACAGCCAGAGCTGCTACTGGGAGCTGTCCCTCCCTGCAGACAGTCTCAATGCAGACATACACTCTATTTTGTTTCTTTCTTCGGCTGGCTCAGTGATGGATGCTTCCTCTCTCTCTGTGCCTTGCTTTCTCTCTCTTGTATTCTCTTTCTCTCCTCTCTATCTCTCTCTTTCGTCTCTCTCTTTCTCTCTCTCTCTCTCTCTCTTTCTGTGCCCCTCTTTCTCCCTCTCTCTCCCTCTATTTCTCTCTCCCACCCCCAGTGCCATAGATCAGTCTCTCCTTGTCCAAAGCGACTACCACACCATTGCAATGCACAATACTGAGCCCTTTTGACAGCAGCAGAGAAAGCAAGAGAGGGAGGGAGGGAGGGAGGGAGGGAGGGAGGGAGGGAGGGAGGGAGGGAGGGAGGGAGGGGCTCCAGGCCTCAGGACTCTGTGACCACAGAACGAATGCCCAGTCACAAGAACTCCAGGTGAGTACCACACACGAACAAGACACTCACACACAGAGACAGAGAGAAATATCACTCCAGCACCATCTGCCAAATAAAGAGTTCCTCCTGCAGGCACTCAGACAGTCCAGAGAAATGAGGAAGATGAGGAGAGAGGGAGAGAGAGACAAAAGAGAGAGAGAAAGAGAGAGAGAGAGACCCAGATAAATACTATTGCAATCATTTCCCCCAGACTGTCTGAATAAATAGTTTTGGTAGTGTTATATTAATGAAGTTCATGTGGGTTACCACACACTATCATATTTCTGCCATTTTGGAGACGGTTTATTAGAAGCCATCAGTTTTCGGATCAACAGAAAATATATTCAGTGATTGGAAATGAATTAGATGTCTTTACAGAGACAATATTTATATTAATTCCCCATGTTGCATATCACATCACTTTTATCTGTCTATAAATTCCCCACCTCATTCAACTCCTCGCAGCCTGGCTGTATTACAACATGCTCAAGCATGTATTCCCCCTGAGTATTGCTACATAGGCATTCAATAACCCCAGCATTTTCTCCCAGATATTATTTTATTTTACTGTCTTTTCATATAGCCAGGTCAGTGCAGTACAGTAACACAAAAAGAAGGGGGACTTACAGAGTGCAACACAAAAGAAGAGGGACTTGTCAGGCATTGATCCATTGATCGGCCAGGCTGTGTTATGTCCCTATGTCCTGCGGCCCTACACAGCCCTACAGTCTCCCAGCACATCAGGCCTACCTCTAGTCCCTGCTCTCTGAGTCTGTATGTATATTATGGATGGGCAGCGATGGAGTCTGTCTGGGGTCACCACCTCAGTCGTCACTGGCTGACTGTAGCACTGCCTGGGGTCATGGTGCAGCTCTCTTCACACTGCACACCTGGTTCCCGCCAGCCCTAACTTAATGATTTCCAATGGCCACCAAGCATATCACTCTATCGTGATGCTTCTTTCCCCACGTCACATCAGCCCTGTCCCTCTCACTGAGGCTTTACTCAGTTGTTTTTCCGTCTGAGAGACCATGGTGGTATGTGGGGCTGTTTTGTTGTTATTATTCTGTGGAATTGTGTTGTTAGTCTTTTGGACACGCGCCACCCCCATCTCTCACTGAGCAGGGCCTCGTTTGCATATTACAATCACAAACACTGCCCAAGTTGGATTTATTTGTTAATGTGTAACACATACAGCATTGAGAATAAATTAATAACAACCACAATGCCAACAAACAAAGGGGAACATGAACTCCATTTAAATGTGCTTCTATGTTCTTTAATGTAAGACTTAATAAGAATCTGCTGGCCACGGGTGAAAGCTCTAACAACTTCCTAATTGGAATCCAAACACGTACAAATTGCCTGCGTTGCATTGCATATCAAGTGCAGAAGTCGGAGCATGATGAAATTGTTTGAAACACGACAAACAGCGATGTAACCCAGAGCGAGAGGCTGGTGGTGCTGATGCAGCAAAGGGAAGGCACGGTCTGGAGGATATGATCTTACCGCTGCATCATTTGATACTGATCTAAAACAACCCTTATCTCACGTTGATTTCTGGTGAAGAATCTCCTCCTTCTCCTTCTCCACCTTCTCTATTTCTTACATAATCCTGTCTGATGAGTGGCTTCACTACATTAGCTGAGGTAGCTACAGAAAGCTTGTGGCAGTTACAGAGAGGCTGTGGTAGCTACAGAGAGGCTGAGGTAGCTACAGAGGGGCTGAGGTAGCTACAGAGAGGGTGAAGTAGCTACAGAGAGGCTGAGGTAGCTCCAGAAAGGCTGAGGTAGCTACAGAGAGGCTGAGGTAGCTACATAAAGGCTAATGTAGCTACAGAGAGGCTGAGGTACCTACAGAGAGGCTGAGGTAGCTACATAAAGACTAATGTAGCTACAGAGAGGCTGAGGTAGCTCCAGAAAGGCTGAGGTAGCTACAGAGAGGCTGAGGTAGCTACATAAAGGCTAATGTAGCTACAGAGAGGCTGAGGTAGCTACAGAGAGGCCGAGGTAGCTACAGAGAGGCCGAGGTAGCTTCAGAGAGGCCGAGGTAGCTACAGAGAGGCCGAGGTAGCTACAGAGAGGCCGAGGTAGCTAAAGAGAGGCTGAGATAGCTACAGAGAGGCTGAGGTAGCTACAGAGAGGCTGAGGTGTCTACAGAGAGGCTGAGGTGTCTACAGAGAGGCTGAAGTGTCTACAGAGAGGCTGAGGTGTCTACAGAGAGACTGAGATGTCTACAGGGAGGCTGAGGTAGGTACAGAGAGGCTGAGGTAGCTACAGAGAGGCTGAGGAAGCTACAGAGAGGCTGAGGAGGCTACAGAGAGACTGAGATGTCTACAGGGAGGCTGGGGTAGGTACAGACAGGCTGACGTATCTACAGAGAGGCTGAGGAAGCTACAGAGAGGCTGACATATCTACAGAGAGGCTGAGGAAGCTACAGAGAGGCTGACGTATCTACAGAGAGGCTGAGGTGTCTACAGAGAGGCTGACGTATCTACAGAGAGGCTGAGGAAGCTACAGAGAGGCTGACGTATCTACAGAGAGGCTGCAGTGCTGATCAGTCTAGAGAAACATATGGGGTCATTAGGGTGACTCTCTCTCCCTGGCTCTATTGTGTTGAGATGGTTTGTAATTGAAGAGACTCTGCTCTCCCCTCCTCTCTCCTCTTCCCTCCTCCCACTGCTTTGACAGCAGCCATTTGCACGGTTATTTCCTGCCGACATGACCCTCCATTACTAGTGCAGGAGGGAACTTGTGTCTGGTCCAGAAACCTTTGGCCCTAATCTGTGAAGTGTAGGTACTGCCTGCTAAGTGTAGCGGTCCTACTGATAAACCGTTCCCCCCTCTCTCTCCCTCTCTACCAGAATCAGCACTTATTCTAAGAGCCTACTACTACCCATTCCTACTGCCACACACACACACACACACACACCAACCTAACGTACACACAGCCCAACGTACACACACACACCACAGTGTCTCTCACTCCAACCCTCTCTATTCCATCTCTGTGCCTCAGAGGAGCCTGCCCCAGTGTAATGAAAAAGTGTGAACTTCCCCTCTCTGTGGGATTTACTCCACCAAAAGTGTGAAGGTAGCAGAAACTCAGCAAGCCCTGGCACAGGTCTCTACTCGCTGCCTGCCCGCTCCCTCACACTTCATTTGCACTCTGTGGAAAATGTCATCGCCGAAGGTAGATTACTTGCTTACTTCATTTACTGCTGCAAGGGCTTAGGGGAAATGATAGGCTTTCTGAGGGGCTGGAGCCCGAAATGCACCTCATCAGCACTGATACAATGTGATTATTACCTGAATCAGTGCCAGGCGTTGCGGAGCTCTGTGGCGCAGATTGACTATGAGGGGTAATCAGGGCTAGTCTCAGAGCAGTCCTTACTGCTTTTAATCACACCCACTTCTCACACCCCTGATCCCAGATCAGCGCAAACGTTTTGGGAATCGTAAATTTGCTCAAGGTGTGGAAATGCTGAACCGAAAGATAAGGCGAACGACTTCTACAGCGGAAAGAAGAAGTATGTGAACCCTTTGGAATTACCTGGATTTCTGCATAAATTAGTCATAAAATTTGATCTGATCTTCATCTTTGTCACAACAATAGACAAACACAGTCTGCTTAAACTAATAACAGACAAATTATTGTATTTTTCTTGTCTATATTGAATACATCATTTAAACATTCACAGTGTAGGTTGGATAAAGTATGTGAACCTCTAGGCTAATGACTTTTCCAAAAGCTAATTGGAGTCAGGAGTCAGCTAACCTGGAATCCAATCAATGAGACGAGATTGGAGATGTTGGTTAGAGCTGCCCTGCCCTATAAAAACACTCACAAAATTTGAGTTTGCTATTCACAAGAAGCATTCTCTGACGTGAACCATGCCACAAACAAAAGAGATCTCAGAAGTCCTAAGATTAAGAATTGTTGACTTGCATAAAGCTGGAAAGGGTTACTAAAGTATCCCTAAAAGCCTTGATGTTCATCAGTCCAGGGTAAGACAAATTGTCTATAAATGGAGAAAGTTCAGCACTGTTGCTCCCTAGGAGTGGCCGCCCTGCAAAGATGACTGCAAGAGCACAGCGCAGAATAGTCAATGAGGTTAAAAAGAATCCTAGAGTGTCAGCTAAAGACTTACAGAAATCTCTGGAACATGCTAACATCTCTGTTGATGATTGTACGATACGTAAAACACTAAACAAGAATGGTGTTTATGAGAGGACACCATGGAAAAAGCCACTGCTGTCAAAAAAAAAACATTGCTGCACGTCTGAAGTTCGCAAAAGAGCATCTGGATGTTCCACAGCGCTTCTGGCAAAATATTCTGTGGACAGATTAAACTAAAGTTGAGGTGTTCGGAAGGAACACACAACACTATGTGCAGAGAAAAAAATGCACAGCACACCAACATCTAAACCTCATCCCAACTGTAAAGTATGGTGGAGGGAGCATCATGGTTTGGGGCTGCTTTGCTGCCTCAGGGCCTGGACAGCTTGCTATCATTGACGGAAAAATGAATTCCCAAGTTTATCAAGACATTTTGCAGGAGAATGTAAGGCTATCTGTCCGCCAATTGAAGCTCAACAGAAGTTGGGTGATGCAACAGGACAATGACCCAAAACACAGAAGTAAATCAACAGAATGGCTTCTTCAGAATAAAATATGCCTTCAGGAGTGGCCCAGTCAGAGTCCTGACCTCAACCTGATTTAAAATACTGTGGCATGACCTCGAGAGCGGTTCACACCAGACATCCTAAGAATATTGCAGAACTGAAACAGGTTTGTAAAGATGAATGGTCCAAAATTCCTCCTGACCGTTGTGCAGATCAGATTCTCAAAAACATTTGGTTGAGGTTATTGCTGCCAAAGGAGGGTCAACCAGTTATTCAATCCAAGGGTTCACATACTTTTCCCACCCTACACAGTGAATGTTACACGGTGTGTTCAATAAAGACATAAGACATATAATTGTTTGTGTGTTATTAGTTATTAGCATTCCTCTTGAGAGGTTCCTAGCAATCTGCCCCATTCCCAAGACAAGACACGGGCTTAGTAGGCTGCTAGAGTTTGGAACATATCAACAGCCAACCACCCAGCCACTGCTCAGAGAGAACAAAAGGGAAGAGGTGGGGGTACTTTCCAAAGTGCTCTCACTCATTGTTCCGACAACAATATTTTCCCTGCCCCAGCCTAATTACCTTGTAATGAGTGCTGTAATATAAGCAGAACTCTAGCATAACCTGTAAACCTTAATTAAGTCAGGCACCTTAAAGGGAGCTGCATGCGGCTGGGCCTCCATCCTCTGACAGTGCACCCTCCTGCACTATAAATGGGAGGCCTTCAGGTGCATTTCAATAGTCTCAAGATGCTTCCTCTCCTTGTCTCTTTATCTTCCATCTGCTCTAATATGAAAGACCTGGATAAGTAAAGGCAGGCAACTTGGCAGGCACCATATTGCTTTCACCTTTATTCCCATGTCAGTACAAATGAAGGTCAGGTGAGACAAGGACAGGAAAAACACTCAAGACTATTGAGATGCTTCCTGCTATTCATGGAGCTAAAATGGCCTGGAGTCTGGACACTGGTCTCCACTGTGACCCCTGGTGAAGGAGACCCAGGCCATTGATTTGTTATTGTACTCACTTATCATAGACAACAGCCCTTGAGCATGACTTATATACAGTCACAGATCCATAGGAAATATATCCTGAAGAACACATAACATGTCTTTGTGGACCAAAACAGTTGTGTGTTTCTGTGCAATTGTTTGTGTGTGTGTGTACAGTAAAGATTTTGTGTGTGTACAGTGTGTGTACAGTGAGGGTCTTGGCTAGGGCTGTGGTGGTCATGACATTTTGTCAGACGGTTCTTGTCATGCAAATGACTGCAGGAATCACAGTAATTGACCGTTAATTAATATAAACATGTTTAGCATCTCCAGGCCTCCACACATACAAGCCTCTGATATGCCTTTGGAACATCTACAGTCTAATACAGTCTAATAATATACACCATCACAACAAATCCATTATATATTTTAGGCAGGTTTAAAGAAATATTATGATAAGAAGGAAAGGTATTTCAGAAGAACAGAATATGAGTTGGTCTACTGTATGTTATCTGGTTATGCTCCATGATATAGACTGTAGGCTTGTTCATTTAGCTGACAAGATATGCTTATAAGTCCCGTGACATTATTTTATATTAGATTATTTTATAGTAAGAAGAACATATTTGAACTAGAAAGAAAGGAAAGGATAGAAAGGATAGAAAGGATATTTATGCGAGTGTGCATACGAAGTGGCTTTGTTGAGCATAAAAGTGATAATTTGAAACAAGTACTATAGCTAGATTTAGAGTTATTTGTCAACTTTAGTTGTGAATGATACAAACCTTGGAATGTCTAAGAAATAAAAACATGTATGGCCTACATGTGACTATAAGGATCCTGAGTGGCGCAGCGGTCTACATGCTGACCAGACCGGACAGGGACAGGGACAGGGACAGGGACAGGAACAGGGACAGGGACAGGGACAGGGACAGGGACAGGGACAGGGACAGGGACAGGGACAGGGACAGGAACAGGAACAGGGACAGGGACAGGGACAGGAACAGGAACAGGAACAGGGACAGGGACAGGGACAGGGACAGGGACAGGGACAGGGACAGGGACAGGAACAGGGACAGGGACAGGGACAGGGACAGGGACAGGAACAGGGACAGGGACAGGGACAGGAACAGGGACAGGAACAGGGACAGGAACAGGGACAGGAACAGGGACAGGAACAGGAACAGGGACAGGAACAGGGACAGGAACAGGGGCAGGGGAAAAAAAGACATGTCATCCGTATGCACTGGAATAGTGAATGGAGGTCGCTTCCCGGTGGTTAATTTTTCAATCATGCAGGGTAGGCTACTCCGGTTTTATAAATATAGTAGCAGCTGGGATCCTCCTGTTTTTAGTGGTAACCATCAAAACTCTGCTTTCACACGGGATTGCATATAGAAATGCCTGGGCTTATAAGAACACATATTTCCATCCACACATCAAACACAGTTTGAGGAGAATGCAGCCTCTTGCTGTGCGAAAGATGACATTATGCCCAAACGCTGTATGCCATGGGCTCTCCAATCCTGTTCCTGCAGCTACCCAGTGCTTCATTTGGGAAACCAAGTGAAATATGTTCAGAAACATTGATAGTTTTCACAACTTAACATATTTCACTATTGACAGCCCATCTCTCTGCGCGCTTGAGAAAAGAATGAAGGAGAGAGAGGAGATGGAAACTCCCGGTGGTGAGATATTCTGTAGCTAAAGGTAATGTGTCAGCCTATTCATTATGAAAACATAAAATAAATGCCCTATTACTAGGCTATTCAAAATCAAATTCACTTTAATTGTAGGCTAACTCCGTAAGCCGCCCTGCACAATCAATGAATCAATACACCAATTATGTACCAAAGACATCTTAAATCTTTAGTTGGGTAATACACAGTAGGCTATTAGGCTATGTATTGTATAACGGCACAATAATTCTTTTTATTCAGGGATTTTTTCAGGCTTGGGCTCATATATGGGCCTATGCTTATTTATAAGCTCTAGTATGGGTGTCTTGAATGAATCATCATTTTAGAAAGCGTTGTCCATTTCATTCTGTTTGGCTTTGAAACAACAGTCACAACGACCATGTTTTACACTCACTTTCAACTTGTTGTTGAACTTCTTTCTTCAAATTGATCTATTGAGGTGAGTTTTAAAATTATGATACTGTTTTGATGATACGTGTTTGATGTGATTTTGGATTGTATTTGCATTGATGTCAGAGTGGTTTGAGGGACAGTAGAGCCCTGAGTACCAGGCCATTAGGACCTGATGGATGGACAATAGAGCCCTGAGTACCAGGCCATTAGGACCTGATGGATGGACAATAGAGCCCTGAGTACCAGGCCATTAGGACCTGATGGATGGACAATAGAGCCCTGAGTACCAAGCCATTAGGACCTGATGGAGGGACAATAGAGCCCTGAGTACCAGGCCATTAGAACCTGATGGTCATTAGCAAGTTGGGTACTACCAACACATGTCCAGAGTGCATATGAGGAGATTACCGTGACTCAACGGTCACGTGGAATTTGACTGCAGTCATGACTCATACCGTCGCCGCAACAGTCCTAGACCTGTCCTCTCGGCCGGTGTGCATAATGAGGGTGAGGAACGCTGTTAAACCTAATGATTCGTTCTGAAAGACTGTGTTTGAGGGATCAATACAGAAAAGGGGATGAGAAATAGGCCTTGACAAATTCACAAGTGATACCACGGTAGTCTATTTTGTAGTTGGTGATAAGGTTGAAGGTTATCTTGGACACACCACTAACTATAATACAACACTACTGTACAGTCTTCTAGGGTCAATACTGTGGTGGGGAGTTGGCACCTACAGTGGATGTAGCTGTCCTGTATGTGTGGACTGACTGAATGGTCTCTGCCAGTGCCAAGCCAGCAGTATAAATACATCCAGTGGTCTGCATCCCTGATGAAGAAGCTAAATTGACGGCATTAATTGATGGGGTTTCAGGGTGCAGTAAATACTGTGTATGTTCACAGTGGTGTGGGGCAGAAGGCGCGGGTGGACTGACAGAGGAACATGGTTTAGACTCATCAGATGGAGGGCAATGGGAGTTTACCTGCCAAGTCCCCCCTTAGCCCACAACTCAGGGGTTTACAGGGAAATCAATTAGAAGTTTTTGGTTAGCCCCGGTCAAGGTCAGCATCTCTTCCTTTTCCTGTTCTACAGCAGCCCCCTGGAAAAACACTAACATGCCCCCACCATATATACTGTATAGGCTATACACTCTTAGAAAAAAGGTTTTCAAAAGGATTCTTCGTCTGTCCCCATAGGATAACCCTATTTGGTTCCAGGTAGAACTCATTGTGGTTCCAGGTAGTAACCTTTTAGGTTCCATGTAGTAATCTCTGTGGTAAGGGTTCTACATGGAACCCAAAATAGTTGTACCTGGAACCAAAAGGGTTCTACTTGGAACCAAAAAAGGGTTCTTTAAAGGGTTCTCCTACGGGGACAGCTGAATAACTCTTTTAGGTTCTAGATAGCACGTTTTTCTATAAGAGTGTACTACACCTGGAAAAAACTATAGGATAAAAGCAAAAATGGAGTTCTCTGTTAGTTAGCCACATTGGCATTGTTGATATGATATCCAGGACCTGTTTAAAAAAGCAGCAGAGTTTGAACCTAGAGTCAGATCAGTTGATCACAGTAAATTCACAGTCAAAGATTGGCAGTTCCAAACTGACTAGGTCTGAGACACAGAACTGCTTTTGAGGTCCTTTGATTTTACAAATTGAAAGGTGTCTTTAAAGATGAAGCTTCAAAGCTCCAAGGCTGGCGCAGGATGGAGTGATAAAGAGAGGGATGAGATGAAAAAAGCCACCCACCCATCTCCATCCATGCAAACACTGCACTTTATTTCACAGTGCCCATTCAGGCGGCATTTGGAAAAAACACTAATTGCACATTTCCAGATTCCATACTTAACAGGCTCTAACAAATAAACCTTGCAGTATGCTCCTGTTTTTGGAATAGCAATTTTGTGCTTTGAGGCACAAAGCACATTTCTCAAATACACACAGATTGTCAATTACATGCTTCATGCCAAAAATTACAGATTTGTTTCTCTCTCCCTGAGCCTTTTCTTCCTCTCACCACTGGACTGAAGTGGAATGATAATGATCATTAACACAGGTGGTCTTGCAAATTAGCAGGTGCCACCGCCGTGTTCATTGTATAGATGTATTTCCTGGTAAAGACTGTGGCCAGCGTTACGCTTCCAAAAATGTGGCACGGTGAACGAGAGAGAACCTTCTTAGTGCATCAGTTAAAGAGCTACAAACTCTAAAGGTTGTGGAGACAAGAATCTGCCAAACATACAGGCTAAATATTTTTCCAAGCCATCGTTATCACTATGAGTATGCAAAATGGGAACGCAGCCATTTTGGAAATTACTATAAGAAGTACATCATCATCGCAGTGAAAAAACTCAAAGTCATGGGTCCTATTAATCTAAGGCCTTTAAAAACCATCTGCTACAGTTATTGTTTCTACACTGCATGGAGACACTATACTGTATGTCATATACATCTGCACCTTCTGCAAATGTTGATACCCTACTTCAAACACTGAAGTGAGGCATCTCTAACACTACTACATTCTGCACCAAGCCATTGACAACATGATGGTCCAGGAGGCCTACCTATCGTTTATTTTATTTATTTTTATTAACCTTTATTTAACTAGGCAAGCCAGTTAAGAACAAATTCTTATTTACAATGACGGCCTACCAAAAGGCAAAAGGCCTCCTGCGGGGGACGGGGGCTGGGATTTAAAAAAAAATATATATACGTATATGATATATATAAATATAGGACAAAACACACATCACGACAAGAGAGACAACACAACACTACATAAAGAGAGACCTAAGACAACAACATAGCAAGGCAGCAACACATGACAACACAGCATGGTAGCAACACAACATAACAACAACATGGTAGCAACACAACATGGACGTTGTCACGGATTCCCCCCAGCACTGCTGCTCATTCCATTCACCAGCTCTGGAGGTCCACGTCCCCGGCCTTCTAGGTGTCACTGAACTGGATCATTACCACCAACCCCGGACTGTCTTGTCTCATTACACACAGCTGGTTCCCATTCCCCCTGATTAGTATGGGTACATATGTGCCCTAAGTTCCCCATTGTCCTTGTTGGTTATTGTTCCATGCCCGCTGGTCTTGTGAGCACCTGTGCTCTGTTGCATCAGCTTGCGTGTTACCGTGTTAGTGTGCGTTGTTATTAAGGGTCTCGTCCCGTGTAATATTTAGAGGTTTACACCTCACTCTTTGTTTGGGTTACAGCCCTGTGTTATATATATATATACACGTGTTTGTTTTGGGCTTCATTCCCGTCATATTCATGACGTACGCTATTTTGGGTAGAGAAATAAAAAATATCGTATTCCTGCGCCTGTCTCCTATACAACGTGACAGTAGGTAGCACAAAACATGGTACAAACGTTATTGGGCACAGACAACAGCACAAAGGGCAAGAAGGTAGAGACAATAATACATCACACAAAGCAGCCACAACTGTCAGTAAGAGTGTCCATGACTGAGTCTTTGAATGAAGAGATTGAGATAAAGCTGACCAGTTTGAGTGTTTGTTGTAGCTCATTCCAGTCGCTAGCTGCAGCAAACTGCAAAAAGGAGCGACCCAGGGATGTGTGTGCTTTGGGGACCTTTAACAGAATGTCACTGGCAGAACAGATGTTGTATGTGGAGGATGAGGGCTGCAGTAGATATCTCAGATATCTCAGTGAGGCCTAAGAGGGTTTTATAAATAAGCATCAACCAGTGGGTCTTGCGACGGGTATACAGAGATGACCAGTCCAGTGATGTGTCCTATAAGGAGCATTGGTGGCAAATCTGATGGCCGAATGGTAAAGATTATCTAGCTGCTCGAGAGCACCCTTACTTGCCGATCTATACATTATGTCTCTGTAATCTAGCATGGGAAGGATGGTCATCTGAATCACGGTTAGTTTGGCAGCTGGGGTGAAAGAGGAGCGATTACGATAGAAGAAACCAAGTCTAGATTTAACTTTAGCCTGCAGCTTTGATATGTTCTGAGAGAAGGACAGTGTACCGTCTAGCCATACTCCCAAGTACTTGTATGAGGTGATTACCTCAAGCTCTAAACCCTCAGAGGTAGTATTCACACCTGTGAGGAGAGGGGAATTGTTCTTACCAAACCACATGACCTTTGTTTTGGAGGAGTTCAGAACAAGGTTAAGGGTAGAGAAAGCTTGTAAGAACACTAAGAAAGCTTTGTCGTAGAGCATTTAACATAAAATCTGGGGAGGGGCCAGCTGCGTATAAGACTGTATCATATGCATATAAATGGATGAGAGAGCTTCCTACTGCCTGAGCTATGTTGTTGATGTAAATTGAGAAAAGGGTGGGGCCTAGGATCGAGCCTTGGGGTACTCCCTTGGTGACAGGCAGTGGCCTAGACAGCAGATTTTCTGACTTTATACACTGCCATCTTTGAGAGAGGTAGTTAGCAAACCAGGCCAAAGTCCCCTCAGAGATACCAATACTCCTTAGCCGGCCCACAAGAATGGAATGGTCTACCATATCAAAAGCTTTGGCTAAGTCAATAACAATAACAGCACAACATTGCTTAAAATCAAGGGCAATGATGACATTATTGAGAACCTTTAAGGTTGCAGTGACACATCCATAACCTGAGCAGAAACCAGATTGCATACCCAAGAGAATACCATAGTCATCAAGAAAGCCAGTCAGTTGATTATTGACAAGTTTATCCAATATTTTTGATAAACAGGGCAAAATAGAAATACGCCTATAACAGTTAGGATTGGCTTGATCTCCCCCTTTAAATAAAGGACGAACCGTGGCTGCCTTCCATGCAATGGGAACCTCCCCAGAAAGGAGAGACAGGTTAAAAAGGTCAGAGATAGGCTTGGCGATGATAGGGGCAGCAACCTTAAAGAAGAAAGGGTATAAACCATCTGACCCAGATGGTGTTTTGGGGTCAAGTTTAAGGAGCTCCTTTAGCACCTCAGACTAAGTCACTGCCTGCAGGGAGAAACTTAGTAGTGGGGCAGGTGAAAAATACTTTAAGGGACATGGGCAGCTGTGAGGAGGAGGGTTTATTCTCTAGGTCTTTAACCGTTTTCCAGAACTTCTTGGGGTTAGACCCATAGAGAGAGAACTGCTTCTTAAAGTAACTAACTTTGGCCTTCCGGATATCCTGAGTGCACTTATTTCTCATTTGCCTGAACGAGAGCCAGTCAGTCTGAGTTTCCGTGTACCGAGCCTTTCGCCAAATGCAATTCTTGAGGTGGAGTAACTCTGCAAGATCACGGTCGAACCAGGGGCTTAACCTGTTTTTAATTCTCATTTTCTTTATGGGGGCGTGTGTGTTAACAATACCACTGACAAAAATCTAAAAAGAAGGTCCACACGTCTTCGACAGAGGGGATCAAGCTGATTCTATACCATTTTACAGAGGCCAGTTCATGAAGGAAGGCTTGCTCATGAAAGTTTTTTAGCAAGCGTCTATGACAAATCAGGACAGAGCAGCCATTACGAACACAGGTTGTAAAACAGTGATCACTAAGGTCATTACAGAAAACACCAGACTGATACCTATCATGATTATTTGTGAGGATAACATCGAGGATGCTTGGAGTCATACCTTGTGGGATTGGTAATAATCTGAGAAAGATTTAGGGAGTCCCATTGCTTTAGGACTTGGTCAGGTGGTTTAAGCATGGCCCAGTTTAGGTCACCTAACAGGACAAATTCAGACTTAGTGTAAGGGGCCAGGAGAGAGCTTAGGGCAGGTAGGGTACAGGCCGGTGCTGATGGAGGACGATAGCACCCAGCAACAATCAACAAAGAGCTATTTGAAAGTTTAATGTTTAAAACCAGCAAATCAAATTGTTTGGGGACAGACTTGGTGGAGACAACCGAGCACTGAAGGTGATCCTTGGTAAAGATTGCCACTCCCCACCTTTGGAAGATCTGTCTTGCCGAAAAAGGTTATAACCAGAAAGGTTAACATCAGTATTCAAAACACTCTTCCTTAACCACGTCTCAGTAATGACCAACAGATCTGGATTGGAGCTGTGAACCCACATTTTCAATTGATCCATTTTAGGTAATAAGCTTCTAGTGTTAACGTGCAGAAAACCCAGGCTTTTACGAGAGCAGAAATCAGTGAAGCAGATATCAGAGCACTATCTGGCAGAGGAGCGTTTAGAGCATTACCAGTCCTCCATTGGATGGAGTGATGAGGAAATAAGAACAAAACTGGGGGAGAGGAGGAGAGACATCCACACAGTGGGCTACAGCAGCTTTCCCCCCTCCCCAGTATAGGAGCAGTCTTTAGGGGGAGGCTGGCAGGCAATCAGTGATGTCATGCCAGCAGCACAGCGATGGCAGCTTAACCTATTTTCGGAAATACCACAGATTTCTATTTATAACCATGCTGAGCAGCGTGCATGTCCACATGTCCCTCACGGACCCAATATATTCTTAGACAATTTCCATCATCATGCATGTCTTCATTGTTTTAATGTACATTTTTTCATTAGTTATTCAGGACAGTATATTTATCAGTAGCATTCTTACCATCATTATCATGAAATAATTGTGGTAGTGGTAGTAGTAGTGGTAGCAGTAGTAGTGGTTGAAGTAGTAGTGCAAAGTAGTTGCAGTATTACTAGTTTGGCAATAGTATCTGCATTAGGAGTAGTAGTGGTATAAATAGCCTAGTAGTAGGAGCAGTAATACTATAAGTAGTAAAAGTATTATACTGTAAGTAGTAGCATTACTGGTATTGCTGGTGTGTTTGTGTTGAATCAACAGCTTGGGGATGATTATGTTATATATCTGCTAAACTTGCTCTCTGCACCTTAAATCCCTTTGTTTAGATCCCCAGGCCCTCCAGAGTAGATAGCCTGTCTGAAGACTACTCCTTGGCCCCAGCTGTCACTCTAAACACAACACCTTAGGATCGAAGCAACACTTTGTTTCTGCTGCTCTGACAATCACTTCATCTTTCTCACTCCACTAATCCATTGTTCCTGCCCATGTGTCCATCTGTCACTTGTCTTCTGTCCCCTTCTCTGTCTGTCTGCATCCAATACGTGTGGCTGTGCTCCCTCCCATCCCTTTCTGTCATGTCTGCCTGACTGATACTGGCCACTCTACAAACGTCTCTGGGCCTGCATCAAGGCCTCATCACTACTGTCATTTGGCATTCTAAGAGCTGGGATGGCTTGACTAATCTCTCATTGTTTTTACTAAAACAGGGCGTCAGCGGGTTCAACACTGGGAAAAAGACAAATAACAGGCATCTTATTATTTTCTCCAGCTTGGACCAAAGAGGCTTTATCACATGACTTCTCCTGAAGCGTTCCAAAATGGAGAGGGATTATTTAAAAAAAATACTACATTAAAATCTCCATAATGTTGTTATTTTATTTTCCCAGATTCTAAAAATGAGTCGGTGCCTGGCCAAGCTCGAACACAACGTTAAAGAGCAGAGAGCATTTCTCACTGAAAAATCATCACTCTCGCTCTCCTCCTTTCTCCTTGCCCGCTTTCTCCCGTAGTACTCTGCTCTGCAGGATATGGCAGTCCTTTAAGAAGCACCATCCAAAATACACTGAGTGTACAAAACATTAGGAACACGATAGAGACTGAGCAGGTGAATCCAGGTGAAAGCTATGATGTCTCAATTGAGACATGGATTGTGTATGTGTGCCATTGAACGGGCAAGACAAAATATTTAAGTGCCCTTGAACGGAGTATGGTAGTAGGTGCCAGGCACACCGGTTTCAGTGTGTCAAGAACTTGACACAACTGTGGGAAGCACTGGAGTCAGCATGGGCCAGTATCCCTGTGGAATGCTTTTGACACCTTGTAGAGTCAATGCCCCGACGAATTGAGGCTGTTGTAAGGGCATAACAGGATGCAACTCAACATTAGGAAGGTGTTCCTATTTATTTTTACACTCAGTGTAGATAGGCCTCTATCCTCCTACTTAGCACAGTGGAATAAAGGTGGCCTTTGGGTATGGGTGAGAAGGTGCTGTACCTTTACCACACTACCATCTATGTATTTTAAAGAGAGAAGTCAGCAGATGAAAACATTTTGAACTAGCTCACTAGTTATTATTGCATGTATTTTAGTGACCTAAATCATTTCATCTTTGGAAATGTATCTTCATCTTACTTTGCTGTCATGCTTAGCCAAACAAAGCGAACAATAAAGCATTAATTAATTAAAAGCGACTCATGCAAGGTCTCCCTTGAAATAGAGATGTAGAGATGGATTTCCTGGTTAAATAAAGGTTAAATAAATAAGAAAAATACATTCTTCATTTCTTATTTACTGACAAATTATTCAAGTTGCACAGTTTGTGTTATAATAGTAAGATACAGTGCCTTCAGAAAGTATTCACACCCCTTGACCTTTTTCACATTTTGTTGTGTTACAGCCTGAATTTAAAATGGATTAAAATGAGATTGTTTGTCACTGGCCTACACAATTACCCATAATGTCAAAATGGAATTATGTTTTTGTAAATTTTTACAAATTAATTACAAATAAAAGCTGAAATGTCTTGAGTCAATGAGTATTCAACCCCTTTGTCATGGCAAGCCTAAATAAGTTCAGGAGTAAAAATGTGCTTAACAAGTCACATAATAAGTTGCATGGGCTCATCACTCTGCGTGTAATAATAGTGTTTGACGAGATTTTCTCTGTACCCCACACATACAATTATATGTAAGGTCCCTCAGTTGAGCAGTGATTTTCAAACACAGATTCAACCCCAAAGACCAGGGATGTTTTCTCTGGTCTTTGTAGTTGAATCTGTGCCCGACTGAGGGACCTTACAGATAATTGTATGTGTGGGATACAGAGATGAGATAGTGATTTAAAAAATCATGTTAAACACTATTATTACACACAGAGTCCATGCAACTTATTATGTGACTTGTTAAGCACATTTTTACTCCTGAACTTATTTAGGCTTGCCATACAAAGGGGTTGAATACTTATTGACTCCAGACATTTCAGCTTTTATTTGTAATTATTTAGTAAAAATTTTGAAAAACATAATTCCATTTTGACATTATGGGTTATTGTGTAGGCCAGTGACAAACAATCTCAATTTTAATCCATTTTAAATTCAGGCTGTAACACAACAAAATGTGGAAAAAGTCAAGGGGTGTGAATACTTTCTGAAGGCTACCACAAAATCAGTGAAGTCACTGTCAAAAACATTCTGTGATGTTACTACATGGACCCAAACTCAAATGTATAAATTACGAAGCATACTCAAGAGCTTTCTTTACCACTCTGTGGCACCGTGACCAAATCACATCCCGAAACAAAATAAACTGTGAATAGGGGGTGTAAAATAAAAGCTAACACAAATGGTCATCCAACCCAAGCCTTAATACCGCAGACATCCTTGATGGTGACCTCCAGTGCAGACAACGGCTGCAAAACCACCACTGTGAAATCACCCACAACCAAGGTTAATGGAACCCAATTAATTTCATATGCATGTAGCTGGGACTAGAAGGGCTATCAGACAAAGTCTCAAAAGCCAGTCCATGTTTTCCCATAGATTTGCCCATGTCCCTACTCTAAGCACCCTCTGAAAGCAACAACACTGAGTGAAAAGGCTACATATATTAACATCACTCGTTTTTTATATTCTAGAGCTATTCATGCATTTCCAATGCATATTTAGAGTTTTGTGGATTTGCACCATATCCTGACAAATTCTGAATCCAGATGTGTCTTTTTGACATAGGGATTACTCCGAATATCACATATTTCCTATGGCCGGACATGTATTCATTCAATATCCTGAGATAAGAGACATGCTATTTTCTCTCTTCATGTTGACAAATACTGACTGTATACATCGCATATCTGTGTTTTCTCAGCACATTCAAGATAATAGGCTAGATTGATTCCAGATATGCCTCTCTTGGCCGAGGTCCATATCCTGATCTTGATATGCTTTATGGTATGCTGAAAATAAGGACGATTTCTGATGCATTTCTGAATTTTCAGCATATGCTCAATATGAACTCCATATTTTTCTTTCATGCACAAATTATTTTTGGATTCCCTCCAGATATTGACTTATTAGATATCCTGAGAAAGGCCTACAGTGCATTCGGAAAGTATTCAGACCCCTTCACTTTTCCCACATTTTGTTACGTTACAGCTTTATTCTAACATGGATTAAATAAAAATGTTCCTCATCTACACACAATACCCCATAATGACAAAGAGAAAAACAGTTTTTTCGAAATTTTTGCAAATGTATAAAAAATGTAAAACAGAAATAACATATTTACATCAGTATTCAGACCTTTTGCTATGAGACTCGAAATTGAGCTCAGGTGCATCCTGTTTCCATTGATCATCCTTGAGATCTTTCCACAACTTGATTGGAGTCCACCTGTGGTAAATTCAATTGATTGAATATGATTTGGAAAGGTACACACCTGTCTATATAAGGTCCCACAGTTGACAATGTATGTCAGAGCGAAAACCAAGCCATGAGGTGAAAAGAATTGTCCATAGAGCTCCAAGACACGATTGTGTCGAGGCACAGATCTGGGAAAGGGTACCAAAACATTTCTGCAGCATTGAAGGTCCCCAAGAACATAGTGGCCTCCATCATTCTTAAATGGAAGAAGTTTGGAACCACCAAGACTCTTCCTACAGCTGGCCCGCCCGGGCAAACTGAGCAATTGGGGGAGAAAGGCCTTAGTCAGGGAGGTGACCAAGAACCTGATGGTCACTCTGAGAGAGCTCCAGAGTTCCTCTGTGGAGATGGGGGAACCTTCCAGAACCTTTCTCTGCAGCACTCTACCAATCAGGCCTTCATGGTAGAGTGGCCAGATGGAAGCCCAGACTTGAACCCGATCGACATCTCTGGAGAAACCTGAAAATAGCTGTGCAGCAACACTCCCCATCCAACCTGACAGAGCTTGAGAGGATCTGCAGAGAAGAATGGGAGAAACTCCCAAAATATAGGTGTGTCAAGCTTGTAGCGTCTTACCCAAGAAGATTCGAGGCTGTAATCGCTTCCAAAGGTGCTTCAACAAAGTACTGAGTAAAGGGTCTGAATACTTATGTAAATGTGATATTTCAGTTTTTATTTTTTATAAATTTGCTTTTGCTTTGTCATTTTTGTAAATGTGATTTTGCTTTGTCATTATGGGGTATTGTGTGTAGATTGATTATAATATTTTTTTTTAAACAATTCTAGCATAAGGCTTTAACGTAACAACATGTGGAAAAAGTAAATGGGTCTGAATACTTTCTGAATGCACTGTAAAAGCATGTTTAACTTGACTTTAGCTATATTTCTTAGATGATAAAAGCAAGACTGGACAGCGTTCTTTACATGCAGCATGATCTTTAGGTCAGGGTCAAAGAAGACGAAGGTTTGTTGCCTTAGGCTTTACATTGATGGACAAATGACCAAAGCTATTTACAATCTGGGTTATAGCAAGGTGGGTTCCAAATAAAACAACCTCTGATTGTTACCATTAAGCTGGAGAAAATGGTCAGACATCCAACATTTTATGTCAGCAAGATATTTTTGATGGGTAGCTACGCTAGCTTGGTTAATGGGTCTGATTGGTAAATAAAGCTGTGTGTCATCCGTCTAGCAATGAAACTGAATGTTATGATTGCGGATGATGTCACCAAGCGGAAGTATGTACATGGGGGAAAAAGACGGGGCCCAGACTTGATCCCTGAGGGACACCATAGTGAATAGGTGCTGGGGACAATACCCATGCTCACTGAGAAACGTATGCCACATACACTACCGGTCAAAAGTTTTAGAACACCTACTCATTCAAGGGTTTTTCTTTATTTTTACTATTTTCTACATTGTTTTATTTATTTAACCTTTATTTAACCAGGAAGGGCTCATTGAGATTTAAAATCTCTTTTTAAAAAGCGTCCTGGCCAAGATAGGCAGCACCAAGTCATTACAAAAATGAGTCATAAAAACCATTGAATTCACAAGAGTATAACAAAATCAAAAACAGCAAAATAAAAACATTGACAGGTCAGGGAATCAGCCTCAAAATCCTTCATCAGTGATTTAAAAACACCAATCGGGACAAGTTCTTCCAGTTTAAAAGTATTTTTTAAGGTGTTCCAAGACGATGGCGCAGAGTACATAAAAGCCCTTTTACCAAATTCAGTTGGGACATTTGGAACAGTTAGCAGGATAAAGTCCAGCGAACGAAGAGAGTACCCACCACATTTCTGAACAATACAAATGCCCAAATAAAAAGGTAGTAAACCCAAAATGGCTTTGTAAATAAAAGTATACCAGTGACTGAGCCTACGAGTGACTAGAGAAGGCCAGCCAACCCTGGAAAACAAAGTGCAGTGGTGCATAAGGGATTTGCAGTTTAAAATAAATCTCAAAGTGCCATGGTAAAGAGTGTCAATTGATCTCAAACACTGAGCGGAAGCATTCATATATAAAATATCCCCATAGTCTAGTAAAGGCATAAATGTAGCTGATACTAGCCTACTTCAGGCTTCAAAAGAAAAACAGGCCTTATTCCTAAAATAAAATCCCAATTTCAGCTTAAATTTTTTGTAAGTTGTTGAATATGCAATTGAAAAGAGAGGCCGTCATCAATTAAAATTCCAAGATATTTATATGAGGTTACAACCTCAATCTCCTTGCCCTGACAGGTAGTAATAGGTGAAAGGTTCAGAGGTCTATTTCTTGCATTAGAAAACACCATTAGTTTAGTTTTGTCAGTATTGAGTATAAGCTTCAATTGACACAAGGTATGTTGAACAGTATAAAAAGCAGTCTGCAAGTTCTGGAAAGCTTTTGTAAGAGACGAGGCACAACAGTAAATAACAGTATCATCAGCATGAAAATGAAGTTGTGCATTTTGGACATTTTTGTCTAAATAATTTTTATAAATAGTGAATAAGAGAGGACCAAGTACAGAGCCTTGGGGCACACCATTAAGGAAAGACAATTTAACAGACATAAGCCCATCAAATTGAGTGCACTGAGTTCTATCAGACAGATAGTTAGCAAACCATGCAACTGCATGCTCCGAAAGACCTACACTCAACAATCTCTGCCTTAGCATAGCATGATCAACTGTATCAAAAGCCTTAGAAAGATCAATAAAAAGTGAGACACAGTGCTGTTTTTTGTCAAGGGCTTCAGTGATATCATTTAAAACCTTCATGGCTGCTGTAATTGTGCTATGCTTCTTCTTGAAGCCCGATTGGTACATTGATAAAATAGAGTTAGTAAATAAAAACTCTTTTAGCTGTTCACTTACAAGGGTTTCAAGTATTTTCACCAGGGGCGACAGCTTTGAGATTGGCCTATAATTATTTAAAAGAGTTGGATCTCCCCCTTTTAAAAGTGGTAGGACAAATGCTGATTTCCAGATCTTTGGAATTTCATTACATTCCAGGGTTAGATTGAACAGATATGTAAGTGGTTCAGCTATGAAATCAGCTGCCAGATTTAAAAAGCAGGGATCCAAAAGATCAGGACCTGCAGGCTTTCTTTGATCTAAGGATTTCAGGGCTTTATGTACCACCTGCACTGAGAATGGCAAAAAGCAAAAAGTTTGACCAGCTCTCACTGGTTCATCCACACAGGGTTGTACAGAGACAGAGGACACTGGTTCATCCACACAGAATAATAGTGAAGACATCAACACTACAAAATAACACATATGGAATAATGTAGTAACCAAAAAAGTGTTAAAAAAATAAATATATACAGTATATTTGAAATTCTTCAAATAGCCACCCTTTGCCTTGATGACAGCTTTGCTTTGATGCCAAGAGTGTGGAAAGCTGTCATCATGGCAAAGGGTGGTAGTGTAGATATGACCTGAACCCGTCGAGGGAAACGCCAGAGATTTCCACCCACTTCTCCGGCCGGTCAGCAAGGATGTTACGATCAATAGTATTAAACCCAGCACTGAAATCCCAAAGAACTAAAATCGAGCATTCACCGGCAGCCAACAGAAGTTATTTACTGAATTTCTATAAAGCAGTTTCTGTGCTGTGGCATAGCCATGGTAGCCAAAAAATGGGCAACTAGGCCTGACTAGCATTTTTATACATGATCCTAAGCATGATGGGATGTTCATTGCTTAATTAACTCAAGAACTACACCTGTGAGGAAGCACCTGCTTTCAATTTACTTTGTATTCCTCATTTACTCAAATGTTTCCTTTATTTTGGCAATTACCTGTAAGTACATTTGCTCCCATCTGTTTTCCCAGAGGGGTTCCTGTCATACCTTGGCGCAGCGCCGTGATCCTTAGCTCCTTCCATATGAGCAGCTTCAATATGGAGGAGAAGGGCATCCCTTTAAATCACATACTGTATGAGAGTTTTGGAAAGATTACTAGATTTGTTTTTGTCAACACTCTGGTACAGTTACATAATCTCCGTGGGGATACTGGTCTTGTCTCTTTTTAATACCATTTGATTTGGGTGGGCCTATATGCTCTTACAGCACCCTGTGGCTTGGATCTGCCTCCCTCCATCTCTCCATTATTGCTGGGCTACTACCCTCACTGTGGAGCCCATCCATCAGAGTGGGGAAGAATTTTTTTTAACTTGAATAAATATTTCATTAGATTATTCCTATGATTTAATGTGCTTCTGACTGGCTTGAGTCTACGGCAATATCTTTGGTCCATTTATAAATGCATTAACACAATGATCCTCCCGACACTAGCTTAATATTGATACTCAGCAGGCAGATGAGAGCAGACATGTTTGTATTGCCTGTCCAGTATGCTGAATCACTCCTGCCACCCATCTTCCTCTCATCAAGTGTGTGTGTGTGTGTATTTCAGTCGACACAGCTAAACCTGTATCTGTATTCAAAAGCAAATCTGCTAAGATTGACACCCCTATGCAACAATATACCTCTTACTAGCCACAGAACAACACAGAAAAATACATTTGAAAATGGCGTTGTGTGCTTTTCATGTGCGAGTCCGCAAATCATTAAATTGCTAGCATACCTAAATCAAGAAAAATACAATTGCAACCTTCAGGTAGCCTTCACACACACAGAGAAAAATGAATATTAAACTAAAAGCCTGTTGTGTGAGTGGAGCCTAATTAAGACCAACGGGAGAAGTTTTCACTGTGAGTGATAAATCCAACATCAGGAAATAGTCGACCTATTAATACCAATTTGATGACAATAAATGGCAGGCCATCGACAGTACAGGCAGAATAAATAATTTGAAGAGGGAGACTAGACTGCATGTTTAATTGGCGAAGGCAGCCACTGTTTAGGGAGACTAGCAGCTGATCACCCAAGAGACTGAAGCTTCAGACAATGCACATTTGCTAATCCTCTCGAGTCAAGTTATTATAGCCACGCATTATTATCACGCTTCACAAACAAATTCCTTGTTTTCCCTGATGGATTAACAGAAAGAATCGGTCGAAGGGAAGGAAGGAAAACAACAGACTACGAATATAATGTAAATCAAAATGACAAAATATGACACACAACAACTACTCAGTATATGTAAGGACCATTTTGGTTCGATTAATGCAATTTTGCTTCTCTGGAAAATGTGTGTGTGTGTGTGCGTGCGTGCGTGCGTGTGCACGTATGCGTGTGCGTTCGCGCGTGTAATTTTGAGGAACAATTATACTATTAGATGACATTCATAATCCTTTTTCGTTTATTAAGCATTGACAATAGAAAAACCAGTGAAGTGCAGAGGACTAGTACTAGGATGATTTCATACTGGAAATTGTGTGGCCAGGATTTATTACATTCCAAGTAAACTGATTCAACTAAACCCTGGCTATTTGACATTAATGAATAAGAACATAAATTGACTTTGACATTAATATTTTGGGTCTGACCTCTAAAATTATTTACTTGAATAGGAGTACTAATCATTTTTATTATTGTTTGGAGAACGAGTAATTTAATCCATTAAATTAGTTGATGAGATAGGTAATTAAATTAGATTTTATTATCACATAATAGCAGAGACGATGCTTGTCATATTTGAGGAAGTAAGTATTCACTAACAAGAATGTAGCCTTGGTTATATAATATTTTCATATATAACTTCCAGAAAATCCACAGAAATGGCCATGTTCCAAATTAAATCTATAAATTTACATTGATTAATTTAAGAGGCAATGTTTTACCTTTAGGAATATTCCATCACTAATTAGTTTGAGGTAAAATGCTTATGCGACTTCCGTACGATAAAACAACAAAGGCATAAAGTTAACAGGGGTATTTCAGCACGAAAGGCATAAACCCACAGTACTAAGAATAAATGCAAAACATACTTGTTATTGAAAGCATAGAACATTTTCAGGAACTTGTTTTAATTGACAGTAACTTTGTAAAATGTCATGATAAATGTGCCAAATTGATGAAGATAATAAATTAAAGAGATCGAACCTGTACATTGTAAACTACAGACTAGCTGTTGATGTCACAACTTTTGTCAATGTACAATTCAAGACTCATCAGTGAATCATCTTTCTGACACACAGAGACATTCTGCTGATAAAATTCCATATGCATGCCACCATTCAGGGCCTGACTTCAATTATAACACAACAGTTTGTTGAGAACCAGAACCAAGTACTGCAATCCTTATGCAATGCAGTGCAATAACGTTTTATACATTACACACAACTACTGTCTAGTGTGTGAGGTTGAGAAATACTTCTATTATACGGACAAGCACACACACACAAACAAACACCTCTCACAGAATTATAGCCATATGTAGGTGTGGGGCATACTAGGGTCCTCTCTAGCTATTGAACTCTGACCTTTGATCACCAACCATAGGTGAGAGAGACATTTGGCAGAGCATGAGCTGAATGATTACTGGCTAGTTATTTCACTTCATTAACAGAGACACATTGGAAGGGACATATTCTAGGTGTGGCTCATCACTTACACCAGATACAGTTTGACATCAGAAATTACAAATGTGATTTAAATTTGACCAGCCTTATCTCACCTGTGGATAATGTTAAATGTGATTTTGGGTTGATAATGTTGTACACCCATCAAGACATTGTCCATAATGCAGTATGTCTATAATTATATTTTTACTTTCAGAAATGTAAATGCTTCATGTTCATCGTAGCCTATTTGGAATGGCAGAAATGAGTGAACATAATGGCATGATAATGCCAGGTGGCTGCTGGTAGCTTAGCGGTTAAGAGCGTTTGGCCAGTAACTGAAAGGTTGTTGGTGTGAATCCCTGAGCTGACTAGGTGAAAAATCTGCCGATGTGCCCTTGAGCTAGGCACTTAATCCTAATTGCTCCTGTAATTCGCTCTGGGTAAGAGTGTCTGTTAAAATGTGTCAGAAGTGGCATTTAAAAGATTACCTGTGATGTTTATATTTCTTAATGTCACATAGACATTCATCTGCTAAGCAGGGAAAGCCTTTATCTCAGAGCTTTCATTTGGTCACAAGTCAACTGATTCTGCCATATCCTTTCCTGCTCAACGCATTTGGGCTGTCAGGACCATGGACAGCAACGGGGGCCCAATTCCCATTGTGGAAACATCAACTAACATGGTGCATATTTGAACTTATTATAGCCTTATTTGATCATTAATCACAATTGTGTCATTGTAAAGATTTTTTTAGATCTTGGTGTCTGAACAGCATTTTGGTTTTACACTAAATCCATGGAAGTATGCTATGTAGGCTAAATGATCCTCTGTAATACTGTAACATCAAGAAGCCTTAGTTATTGGTGGCTACAGTTTCCATGAAGAAGTTTGATGATGATGATGAAGATGATAATGATGGACGATGCCCTACACTGACGATGATGAATAGGGCAACGTTGTTCACTCTCATTGTTTATTTTTTTATTTAACCTTTATTTTACTCCATTCTGTAGTTAAATAATCTCCATTCTGTAGTTAAATAATCTCCATTGTGAAGTTAAATGGCTTCCATGACTTCCCCGACTGCATTAGAAAACAAACATTGAATCTTAAAGCTGCAATATGTAAATCTTTGGGCGACAAGACCAAATTCACATAGAAATGTGTTATAGATCTGTCATTGTCATTGAAAGCAAGTCTAAGAAGCAGTAAATCTGTTCTATGTGTGCTATTTCTATGCTCCCCCTTAAGTTTTGTTTTTGTGTCTTACAAGTTTGGTTTTGTACGTCATCTTCAAACAGCTGAAAATACAATATTTTTGGTTATGCAAATATATATTTCACAGCGATTTAGATGGTACAATGATTTTCTACATTATACTTGCTTGTTTGTCACATAAACTGAAATTAGGTGAACTATTAGAATTTCAGCAACAAGAAATGTTGGAGAGTTTCTGCATCTTCAAAGGGATAGTTTGGGATTTTGGCACTGCAGTTTGAAGGAAGTTTCTAACTAGCATTAGTGCAATGACTGCTACTGTAGCACGCTAGCTGTTCCTGTAGACTTCCAGCCATTGTGCTAACGCTAGTAAAACTACCTCTAACTTCCTTCATATTCAATGCAAATACATACAAATGGTATCCACGAGTTCATCCGCCAATGGGGAAGTAGATCAAGGGAATCGTTGCCTAAATCCCAAACTATCCCTTTAACATTGTATTTTTGTTGGTGGCTTATTTACATCCACCTCCATAAACCCAACATGGCAACACACCATAGCAGCAGCAACACTGCTGGCTGCGCGCAGTAAACGTTTGTCATCTCTTGACAGTCCTTGCGTCCCTATTTTGTACATTTTGGCACCGAATTTATTTGGTCTTGGGCTTAGCTGCTACTTGAGCAGCACATGGTGGGATGTCACAGAAAGCATATGGATAAATAAAGGATGCTGCCTGTACCTAAAATATGAGAGAGTCAAGGGGAGGCTCTTTAAAAATGTATCCCTTTTAAGCGCCTCTGCCCCAGTTCTGAGAGAGCGTTATGAAAATACAAATACATTGGATACATTTATATGAAATATTATCACGTTTGAAATCTGTAAACACTCAAGTCGTTTTGATGTGTATGCGTGAAATCAATAATATAAGCTAAGAATCGGCGCGAGACCCCTACAACTATGAAATCTCCCTATGTGCATGCCCATGGCCACCTTAGAATATTTGGGAACATGAGACCACGATGATTAAAAGTAGCCTAGGTTATCATGCATGTTTGACGAAAAATAGTATGCAATAATTATTCATACAATTCTCTACAATCATTTAGAGAGCTAAATATTGAGTTAGACACAAAAATAATAATTTGGTGCGCAATGCAAAAGTCGCCAACCATTAGAC
The DNA here is from genome assembly GCF_045679555.1 of Salvelinus alpinus. Lineage (NCBI taxonomy): Eukaryota > Metazoa > Chordata > Actinopteri > Salmoniformes > Salmonidae > Salvelinus > Salvelinus alpinus. Next base: position 20,038,775 of record NC_092091.1, read on the forward strand.
TGGCAATTGAAGGCTACGTAATATTGTAATCAAACGAAATACAGCTAATTGTATTAGGCCTCGTTATATGCCATTGGATGGGAGGGGGGGGGGGGGGGGGGCACACGTTACCTTTGTGCATGCCGGTGTATCGGTCCTTTAGAACTGTCAGTTCGTGGATTTTCCCGAACTGTTCAAACAGAGGTTTCAGGTCTTTTTCCTCTAAGTTCCGCGGTATCTGCCCGATAAACAGCTTTATGGCATCTTGGTCTTTCATATTGCCGCTCTCCGGATGAATGGAAATGGATTCTGACCCGTTCATGGGTTTAGGAAATGTGATCTGAGAGTACTGGTGCTGGTGAGGGATAAGTAGTAGTGGTTGTTCGGTAGGTGGTGCCCCAGGTCCAGTGAAAACCAGGCTGGTGTGAGCGGGATGGGGCTGCTGTGATTGCTGCTGCCTTCTTGTTTCAGTCTGAGTGAATCTGGCCATTCTGAGCTGGGAGCACACTGGATAATAATGACAACACACACACGCACTGAGAGAGAGCAAACACTCAGCTGGAAACCAGGCTCACCTTCTATCTAACACACAATACTATTCTGTTAGCAGCACTAACGATGACATCACTTTTCTATGATAATGAGGTAACCTTCAAAATAAACACCCGCATTTCAAAACATTGCAAAACTCATTCAAAATATATAACATTTTTGATCAATTTTTATTGTTCTTATAACCAAATACAAGAAGGAATTTATGGGGAAAAAATGTAATATGTTTTTAAAAACTTTATTTTAAGATTGCTATTGAAAAATACAATGTTCAGACTGGTATGTTGACAATATTGGGCTTATAGTGAAAAAAAGCTATTATTTGTGCAGATGTAAAAGTGTTGTTGGGAGTATTCAGTAGGGTCTGTAGAATCTATATAGGGTGTCATTTCATTGGGCACTGAATAATACGGAGGGTTGCTGGCCTTTTACTATACCCATTCCATTACAATGATCTTTTGAAGTTACATCTGAAGCAACAAATTGTGTTAATGTGCCCTGCATCTTTTTGTCTTGTGACAGCAAAGAGGTTATGCCAAAGGTTTCTAGAACGGCCAACAACTGGTGGAGTATTAAGAAGGTGATAGTGAACTTAAACTCACATTGGACAGTTATAGCCATACAGTATATATCCAACATATAGTCAGTAGTAGTAATTGCATTACATTAAATCTTAAGATGCTGGATTTTTTAAGCCAGCATGAAAGAGAATTAAAGGATATACTACTTCCAATTCAGAAACATCAGGCATTCCAGTATCTGCTAGTGCATGGTGTTGAGATGGACGTGAAACTGAACTATACAAATGGGTGCCCCATTTTAGAAAACAGTCAGAAGGTATTAGTTGTGGTGTTTATGTGTGCTTGTTCTCTAAAGCAGTCTTATCAGAGCGCAATGTAAATACGCTTTGTCACAATGGCATGCGAGAGTATCTTTTACATGAGTTAACGGAGGGGAAATTACTTAATTGAAAGAAGTTAAGGTTTTAAGTTTGAAGAATACTACAGACTCTCTTTTAATGCATTTTAAACTGTAGAAGTGGCATTTAAAAATAGTACATGCAAAACAACAGTCTCAACGTCAACAGTGAAGAGTCGACTCCGGGATGCTGGCATAGGGGCGGTAGGTAGCCTAGTGGTTGGAGAGTTGGACTAGTAACCGAAAGATTGCCAGATCAAAGCAGATCACTGTTCCTAGGCCGTCATTGAAAATAAGAATTTGTTCTTAACTGTCTTCCCTAGCTCAATAAAGGAAGAAAAAAAAGAGTTGCAAAGAAAAAGCCATATCTCAGACTGGCCAATAAAAAGAAAATATTAAGATGGGCAAAAGAACACAGACACTAGACAGAGGAACTCTGCCTGGAAGGCCAGCATCCCGGAGTCGCCTATTCACTGTTACGTTGGGACTGGTGTTTCGCGGGTACTATTTAATGAAGACTTGTGAAGTGTCTGTTTCTCAAACTAGACACTCTAATGTACTTGTCCTCTCGCTCAGTTTTGCACCGGGTCCTCCCACTCCTCTTTCTACTCTGGTTGTTCTGTGAAGGGAGTAGTATACAGTGTTGTACAAGATCTTCAGTTTCTAGGCAATTTCTCGCATGGAACAAGAATAGCAAGAATAGACTGACGGGTTTCAGAAGAAAGCTCTTTGTTTCTGACCATTTTGAGCCTGTAATCGAACCCACAAATGCTGGTGCTCCAGATACTCAACTAGTCTAAAGAAGGCCAGTTTAATTGCTTCTTTAATCTGAACAACAGTTTTCAGCTGCGCTAACATAATTGCAAAAGGGTTTTTGTAATGATCAATTAGCCTTTTAAAATGATAAACTTGGATTAGCTAACACAACGTGCCATTGGGAACACAGGAGTGATGGTTGCTGATAATGGGCCTCTGTACGCCTATGTAGATATTCCATAAAAAATCAGCCGTTTCCAGCTGCAATAGTCATTTACAACATGAACAATGTCTACACTGTATTTCTGATCAATTTGATGTTATTTTAATGGACAAAAAATGAACTTTTCTTTCAAAAACAAAGACATTTCTAAGTGACCCCAAACTTTTGAACGGAGTGCATTTTGATTTGTTTAACACTTTTTTTGGTTACTACATGATTCCATATGATTTATTTCATAGTTTTGATGTCTTCACTATTATTCTACAATGTAGAAAATAGTAAAAATAAAGAAAACGCTTGAATTAATAGGTGTGTACAAACTTTGGACTGGCACTGTATATATATATATAGCATTTATAGGCCTACAGTGTATTGCATTGGGACCACTGGAATGGGTGGAATTAGAAAGTGCTGCTGGGTATGTAGACCTCAGTCCCCCAAGTAATAACACCATATATAGATTCTACAGACCCTACTGAGTATTCCCAACCCCACTTTTACATCGGCACAGAGTCGTTTTTTTTGTCTATAAGCCAATATGTAATTTATAGGCCTACAGTCTATTGCATTGCAGTGAATGGAGTAAGGAGTCCCCAGCACTCTATTGAACCCCTTGCACAGCACAATTTAAGTTTTGTAGACTCTATTGAGTAATTTGAATTACATATCATTTGTATTGTATTTAAAATAGATTTCTTTACATATAACCAACACAATACCTATGAACATACCAGTGTTTGTGTAAACTCTCTAAAGAAATGCTGATATAAATAATACAATATTAAAATAAAAGTACATCAAATTATCACTTTTTTTAAAGGTGGTTGCAATACTTTGAAAAACAGTTGCTTTACTACAGTCACGCCCCCAAAAAAATGATATTCCCAAAGATTAGCATGTATTTGTAGGGGGGACTCTTATTTTGAAAAAAAAAGATCCTCGATCGTGCTGCCAGCGTAATATCCTGCTGCCAGGAGAACGGTAATCCGACACACTCGCACACACATAGTACAAGAGAGAGGGGGCTGATAGTGGGGGAAAAAACTACGCGAAAGCGAGAGACATATTCACCGCTTTTGAGCCATATTCACCGCTCTTGAGCGACACCCACAGATGTCGGTATGATACTGCACCATCGGAGTGCAAATTCTTTGCATTGCACAACATGCTTGGAGAAGTTTGGGGCCACCTCCTTCCTTTGCTAAACTACCCAATTCTTCCAGAAAACAGGCCACTATGCTTCTCTATCTCAAGTCCCTCACAGCCAGGCATGCCTTTGATGGCCTCTCAGTAGTTTCATCCCACTCTGACACCAGTGGAGCACTGTATGATACAATATGGTACTGTCCTTTAAATTCATATTTTTTTAATTTGCTTACAATTTGTTTCCGATAGGCTACATACTGCTTTAAATCTCCTGAACAAGACCTGCAGCATCTTTCGATGCAAATAAATATGTGACATTACCCTCAAAGTTAAAACGTCCCACTTTATTTCCATACTATCATTCCTTTATTTTGTCCCCATTACCTGCTAATTGTCTTAATGGTCTTGCATTGTTAGTTGCAGTGTTCAATCCATTGACTTCTTGATCTCTCCTCTGGAATATAAGAGGCGGCTTCTGTTAACTACCGTGTCAAACAGCATGTAACAATGAACATTACACTGTGTACCAGTGGAGGCTGGTGGGAGGAACTATAGGAGGACAGGCTCATTGTAATGGCTGGAATGGAATAAATTGGAGAGTCAAACATGGTGTTTCCATATGTTTGATACCGTTCCATTAATTCCATTCCAGCCATTACAATGATCCTGTCCTCCTATAGATCCTCCCACCAGCCTCCACTGCTGTCTACAGTCTGGTAATTAGTGGGATATATTTCTGAACCACCAAAGCAGCTCTTCCCCATTAAAAACCATGATCAGATCATAATCCATGCATCTGATTACTCAACAGATAATGGGAGAAAATTAGCAAAGTAATAATGGAGAAAAGTCTTTTAGTCTGTGTGTTACTTCAAGAAACGTATGCATTTCCAAAGATGAATGGATAGTGCAGGCTACCATATTATAATTTAACAAAAAACTACCCCGACTAACTTCATATAGGCTTCATTAACTTGTCCTCTCTATTTACAAATGCTGTCAAGAACACTTACACAGAAAATATATATGTTCTTTGCAACTAAAGCCATGGCTTATAAAGCCAACTAATAAATAAAACAATACAGAATTAAAATACAGAACAGACAGCTATTTTGTAAAGTGAGGTATGTAAAACAAAGGGCTTTAACTGAACATATCTGCAGGATGTTAAAGCCATTTAACAGTAGATTAAATAAAGTGATATACTGTCAGTGACAACAGGCTCGCTTGTGTAGAGGGGAATTGATCTGGGCTGTTTTGGCTGCTCACTGGGCACCGTGGGGGGTCTAGATCTTCGGGATCACAGTGTCAATGTCTCGGATGATCTTCTTCAGCTGGTTCCACTGCTCCAGGTTTAACGCCACACCTGAGGGAGACACAGACCAGTGAAGGGGAGTGTGTTTAAAATGCATATTTTCCAGGACGTTGAAAAGGCATATTTTCAGACGTTGAAAAATATGTATTTTCCGGATGTTGAAATCAAGTTCATTTTTGGTTCTGAATGAAAGTTCAAAATACTTATTTTCCTGATGTTGAAAATACGTATTTTACAGACGTTGAAAATATGTATTTTACAGATGTTGAAATCAGGCTCATTTTTTGTTCTGAATGAAAGTTGAAAATAAGTCATTTATAGACGTCTATGTTTGGGCTAAATCAAGGCTGGTCCAGACAGGACAACATCTGAACCAAACATACACTTGTATGTGTATGAACTGCACCAAAAAAAGACGTCCAAAGGGCCTCGGCATCGGTCTATGCTTACTGAGGTGTAGCCTACAGTGTTGCCTGGAAGTGAATTTTATGAATGCCCATCTATGTGGTAAGGCTACCGTTTGTAAAACACCAAACAACGACGTCCGGACAGGACCCCCAAAAAAGACATCCAAAAGACGTCGGCTCGTGCTTACTGGGGTGTAGCATACCTTGTCGGTGCAATGGAATTGTCTGAATGCCCATCAATGTGGTAGGCCCACCGTTTGTAAAACAGGATTTTGCATTGGCTTTATTAGTCCTGATTCATGTGGCTAATCAATTTGTCTATTTAAGCTCTGAATATCAGCTACCCAACTTTATCAGGAGTTATCGCAAGCCTATTTGCAATGTGTTTACACAGCGGGAAAGGCAGAAGTATTCACTGATGACAATGGGGTGAAACTCCTGGACAACAGTTGTGATTGTCCATTCCATATTGTCCATTTAACTTTGACCCATCCTGTTTTTAGGATATGTTGCTTGTTAACATGGCAGCTTATTTTTTAGTTGATTGAGCCCCATTTAGATTAGGATATTTTATCTGAGAAATCTGCATGTTGTAAAAAGTGTCCGTCTCATTACATTGTCATACATTTAATCTCCAGCCTGAGGTAGGCTAAAGAAAAGGCCACATACTCTTTCTACCATATCCTATATCTGCTACATGATTTATGTTATTCGATTTTTGGATGGAACATTGGTGGAGCGCTGCAGAGATGTGTCTCTCCAACAGCAGCGCACTGAGAATGGACAAGCAAATTATTTTGCACCCCTGTCTTAGACAGAGTGGGCACTGCTGATCAAAGGGCGGCATCAGTGCTCACCTAAAAAGCTCATATGCCACTCGTTGAGAGAAATTGTCATTGTTTTTGGACAGAATTATGTGAGGTTTTATGTGTTGTTGTTGGAGGTGCGTCTTGGTCAGTTTAGCTAATAAAATGCCACCCTCGTCAATCTGCCGCCATAGGCGGTCACCTAATTCTGCCTAATGAGCGGGCCGGCCGTGGTGTCGGGGTCCACATTGACATGGAAGATCAATACAATAACCGCAGGGCGGGGTTCATACTCTGACATGTCTTATTATTTTTCTGAGATGTTTGATATGTTTGAATAACATGCCACACAGCACCCTGAAACAAGATTGAAGGTTTTTAATTCATTTCTGTATTTTTACCCACCACTTTTATTATAGTTTTATTCAACTGGACATGTATTGAATTCCAAAGGCATCTATCCGGCCACCTCAGCGGGAGATAGCAAGGACAGGACAGCCAAAGCAGAATAGTTTTGGCAGACAGCTCAGTACCTTGGCCTGCTTATATGTGCAGCAGAGAAACAAAAAGGGCCAACCATCATATACTCTATATAGCTTATTGGATAAGAAGCCTATGTTGTCACACTGCTACTGCCCTAGCTTTAAACTACAAGGATGTCGAGTGGCTATTTTGAGAGGGTGGAAGTCGTTGAGGCAGGGGAGCCAAGAGTGAGAACTTCCTGTACATGCGTTTTATTGACAATTTCCATTAGCGTTTCGCCAGGCTGGAGGCCTGAGACAACAAATCAATAGTGTGAACTAAAATGTTACATACAATTCACAGTAGCATTAATGCTGCTTCTTGTTAACCACTGAATCGGCACAGGGAGGCAGCCAAGCTTGATCTCCACAGCCTGGTCTGTAGTGACTGAGGCCCAGGACGAGCCATGACAGTCAGCTGAGGGAGCCACTTAGCATTCTGCACTGCTCATTAATTAATTAATTCACACACACACACACTGAATGATTCTTAAATGCTCTGGCTGGCATGGCAAACTTCACCAACCGTATATCTGACAAATAAGCATATAGTGTTTGAGATAATTCACCACTGCACTCTAGTTCTGCATTGCAAAGCACGCTCACCCAACTGGAAGGTTCAAGAAAAGGAGTGTGATGGGATGGCATATTGCACCAAAGCCCTTTATGGACCGCTAGCTTAAACCTCTCAGATGTAAAGTCCCCTGTTTAGGGGACCTGCGTGGTTCTGGTACCAATTTTTACCATCATTTTCTCTTATAAATCAATCTGTGGAAACCATAGATCGATTTGGCTTGTATTGAGCGATAGCCCTGGTTCCACGGACACGGAAGTATATTCTGACCGCCTGTGAGATGTAGGATGTGAAATCTGAAACCACTTGAAGCTGGGACCATTTCATTCGCTCTTCCGACTGTCCATCAACTCCTGGCTGAACCCTACATCACAGCAACTGATAAAGCACATGCCTGCAATCCTTACATTGTAGTGCAACAGGAGATTATGGTTAGCAAACTCAGAGATCGATTTATAGCCATTAATCTCAAATAATTAACAGATAAAAAAAAGAAAAAACGTTGTTTGTCAAATATGGACAATATTAATATAAGCTGAAAGTTGATTTCCTAACGAGTTCAGGAAGCCAAGCTAGAGCCCTGTGTGACGTTCACAGTGGTGAGGGAGATGTTTTGATCAAGAGAGACCTTTAGAAAATATGCATATTTTCTCTAACACTAATGGTACAAATATGTATTTTACAGTTATAAAGAAGGTGAAATGTTATGTGTAATCTATTTTATAGTTATAAGGAAGGTGAACTCTTATAGTTATATCAATGGTGGGTGTAGCTGGTGCATGGAAGTCAGGCGCAGGAGAGCAGAGATGAGTGGACAAAGCACATTACTTAGGCAATCATAATACAGAACGCAACCAAGTCACAAAACAAATGCACAAGAAACAAGTGAGGCAGCACAAAGTACAAAACCCAAGTACAAAGTACCGGCTGCCGCAAAGCACGGGTATAAAACAAAACCCGGCGCAAACCAGCCGGAAGCATGCCAACCTTGACAAAATAAACAATACCCCACACAGACATGGAGGGAGCAGAGGGCTAAATACACATTAATAATGATGAGATGTAAACCAGGTGTGCAGGAAAACAAGACAATACAAATGGAAAATGAAAAGTGGATCGGCGATGGCTAGAAGACCGGTGACGTCGACCGCCGAACGCCGCCTGAACAAGGAGAGGAACCGACTTCGGCGGAAGTCGTGACAAGTTAGTGGTTTTAAAATGTGCCAATACTATATTTAGAAAGCATATAAGTCATTTCAAGCCTTATTCATACAGTTTTGGTGAATAGGAAATACGTCGTAAAATATTTCATATTTTTATAATATTTGTACTGCATATTTAAGTTTGTATCCTCAAAAGTGGCTATAACTCAACAATTAATAACTCCTTTTCACCAGAAAGGTGACATTTTAAGTTTTATTGGAGTATGCAATATTACTAGTTATTGTTTATGGTCCTCTCATGATAAATAATTACTTTTGGGGATAACGTAGATTACATTACATTTTAGAAATAAGCTTTTGGTGTGTATGAAACATTTCTGGGATCTTTTATTTTAGCTCATAAAACCAACACTTTACATGTTGTGTTTATATTTTTGTTCAGTATTGTTACATTTAAGAGATTTAATGGCGTGGATGTGAAAAGAGCACTCTGTCTGTACCGTAGCCAACCTTTCCTCCCCGGCTTCAGGTCACCCATGTCAGTGGTATAAACTCTCTGATATCGTTCTGGACCTTGCCTCGGAAGAGACACCCTAACGTACCTCATCTTTCCTATCTGCAGACGAGAGAGAGTGTTACATAGAACATGCTCGAGTGCAGAAATGTCTGCTGGTTTAATACCTATAGTGATGTGGCTGTTTGCAAATCAGTGACTTTATTTGCTCTCCTCTCCCTCATCCTCCCACTGGTTCCTTTTATTGTTGGGGGGGGGGCAGCGTTGGAGCTGTTCTCCCCTTCTTCTGGGCTGGGCCATCTGACGCTGGGAGCCTCTTACTCTTTACCTCGGGGACAGGCTTACAGGAGAGAAATGTCTTTTCAAGAGCATCTTTATTATAATTCACATTACGTAAGCATTCATTAACAAAGCGTTCTCCCCACCTGTTTCGGTTAAAAGCTGAGGGATAGGGCTGGAGAAATGGAACCACTCTAAAATTCATAGAGTTACGGGTGCAAGAACTGACCTTCCAGGATATCAAAATGATAGTTTTAACCATGTTTTATGACTATATAGTGTTTGTTTACATTTACTTTGTTTACAAACATTGACGTGAAACAAGCTTATATTTTGGGTTCTGATAGGGTACGACATTTGAACTAAGCTCATGAGGCATTTCTAGGTTACATTCTTCAAGAATCAATGGGCACATTCCATTAATTCAGAAACCTAAAAATGGATGAAGCAACTGCAGATTGCCCCTTTAAAGAGGATGCTCAAAATATTGAAATACCATGGTCAGTATCAATGCACAGTTCATGTATTCTGAGTCCAAATCAATTGAAATTAATGGTTTGTGTAAGTGGAATTTAATGAGACACTACATGGCAAATATATGTGTGTGATTATTTAGCATTCAGAGATGCAGGGAATAGAGATGAGATGGCATACCTTTTTGTCCTCCTCCTTGTCACAGCTGCTACCTGACTCCTGGCATTTGAGAATGAACTTAAATCAAACTTAAAATCAATCAATTTGCATGTGTTTAAGATGAACAGTCAGGAGTAAACTAAATCAGCCATCGTATCTGGATCAGCAAAGTAGATGTAGGCCATCAAATTTGGAATTAAGTTGTATGCAGAAGTGCACACAACTGCCTCTCAATCTCTTTCTTTGGGAAATGGAATGAGAGCTGTGCATCATTAGCAAACCAAATACAGGCTGGAATGTTGACTGGCACTATCCATTCAATGCATTATTTCAATTAATATCCTCATGTGTAGTTTAATCGTTCAATTTGCATTTCTCCGTCAATTCAATTTTCATGAAGTTAAAATGTATGTTAAAAGTTGCACTGATGCTAGTTAGCATATTGGTCTAGGTAGCCCAGTAATTTAATATCTAGCTGAAGAGCATTTCAATCATAGTGGGAGGAAAGGCCACAAGCTGTATACACGGCTGTATCTAGAGAATATCACTCTAAAGTTAATGAATAACATAATTGCATGAAGCAGCAAATCCTACTTGATTCTAATTACCAATTAACAAACTGATTGAGAGGGGACCACAAACACCTGAGCTGAGGAGGCAAGGGCCCTTTTCAAACAGATAGGCCTGTTTAAAACATGTATCTTTCTCCTTGCATCCTTGAGATAACCTATGTGGGGAAACTATTGAACACTAGCCTATACTGAGCCCATCCTGTCATACTAAGTCAGTTGGTTATTTCTTAAAGTAGGCTAAAGTAAAAAAGAAATGCCTCTACTTTGGCAACGTTTATCTCGAAATCGATGCACCTATGCTTTCCCGCCACCAGAGAGAAACAGAACTCTGCTCTAATTTTACAGGCCACTGATATCCTAAACTTTCGTGGACAGACTACTAAACATAAATGGTATCTGACCAAATTATGCACAATATTTGTTCTAGGTTAATGGAGATTTTCTTTTTTTTTTTTTTTTTTTTTCACCTTTATTTAACCAGGTAGGCTAGTTGAGAACAAGTTCTCATTTGCAACTGCGACCTGGCCAAGATAAAGCATAGCAGTGTGAACAGACAACACAGAGTTACACATGGAGTAAACAATAAACAAGTCAATAACATGGTAGAAAAAAGAGAATCTATATACAATGTGTGCAAAAGGCATGAGGTAGGCAATAAATCGAATAATTACAATTTAGCAGATTAACACTGGAGTGATAAATCATCAGATGATCATGTGCAAGAAGAGATACTGGTGTGCAAAAGAGCAGAAAAGTAAATAAATAAAAGCAGTATGGGGGGTGAGGTAGGTAAATTGGGTGGGTAGTTTACAGATGGACTATGTACAGCTGCAGCGATCGGTTAGCTGCTCGGATAGCAGATTTTTAAAGTTGTTGAGGGAGATAAAAGTCTCCAACTTCAGAGATTTTTGCAATTCGTTCCAGTCGCAGGCAGCAGAGAACTGGAAGGAAAGGCGTCCAAATGAGGTTTTAGCTTTAGGGATGATCAGTGAGATACACCTGCTGGAGCGCGTGCTGCGGGTGGGTGTAGCCATCGTGACCAGTGAACTGAGATAAGGCGGCACTTTACCTAGCATAGCCTTGTAGATGACCTGGAGCCAGTGGGTCTGACGATGAACATGTAGCGAGGGCCAGCCGACTAGGGCATACAGGTCGCAGTGGTGGGTCGTATAAGGTGCTTTAGTAACAAAACGAATGGCACTGTGATAAACTGCATCCAGTTTGCTGAGTAGAGTGTTGGAAGCTATTTTGTAGATGACATCGCCGAAGTCGAGGATCGGTAGGATAGTCAGTTTTACTAGGGTAAGTTTGGCGGCGTGAGTGAAGGAGGCTTTGTTGCGGAATAGAAAGCCGATTCTTGATTTGATTTTGGATTGGAGATGTTTGATATGAGTCTGGAAGGAGAGTTTGCAGTCTAGCCAGACACCTAGGTACTTATAGATGTCCACATATTCTAGGTCGGAACCGTCCAGGGTGGTGATGCTAGTCGGGCGTGCGGGTGCAGGCAGCGAACGGTTGAAAAGCATGCATTTGGTTTTACTAGCGTTTAAGAGCAGTTGGAGGCCACGGAAGGAGTGTTGTATGGCATTGAAGCTCGTTTGGAGGTTAGATAGCACAGTGTCCAAGGAAGGGCCGGAAGTATATAGAATGGTGTCGTCTGCGTAGAGGTGGATTAGCCCAAAATGATGTGGCCACAATGATGTGAACTGAAATAATTCTCAGTCAAAAATAAATGTTTCATCCCTACAAAAATGTTGCTGACAATGAATACAAATATTGTCAGCATGGTATTTGCTAGCCCATTCACAGACAATAATGTTAATTATAAACTGGGTAGTTCGAGTCCTGAATGCTGATTGGCTGACAGCCGTGTTATATCAGACAGTATACCACGAGTATGACAACATTTTTATTTTTACTGCTGTAATTACATTGGTAACCAGTTTATAGTAGCAATAAGGCACCTCTGGGGTTTGTGGTATATGGCCAATATACCACGGCTAAGGGCTGTCTCCAGGCACTCCACTTTGAGTTGTGCATAAGAACAACCCTTAGCCAAGGTATATTGGCCATATACCGCACCCCTTCGTGCCTTATTGCTTAAATATACAGTATACCATCTATTCACGAACCTGTCAGCTGACAGAGGCAGAAGCACCCACACTCCACTCCCGAATCTTGTCTAAACTTCAATACTTTGTCTAAATGTCAATTGGCTATGTCACGCTTGCTATACGGTTTTGGAAACATTTGGAGCTAGACTTTCACATCAAATCAAATCAAGTTTATTTTATATAGCCCTTCGTACATCAGCTAATATCTCGAAGTGCTGTACAGAAACCCAGCCTAAAACCCCAAACAGCAAGCAATGCAGGTGTAGAAGCACGGTGGCTAGGAAAAACTACCTAGAAAGGCCAAAACCTAGGAAGAAACCTAGAGAGGAACCAGGGTATGAGGGGTGGCCAGTCCTCTTCTGGCTGTGCCGGGTGGAGATTATAACAGAACATGGCCAAGATGTTCAAAATGTTCATAAGTGACAAGCATGGTCAAATAATAATCAGGAATAAATGTCAGTTGGCTTTTCATAGCCGATCATTAAGAGTTGAAAACAGCAGGTCTGGGACAGGTAGGGGTTCCATAACCGCAGGCAGAACAGTTGAAACTGGAATAGCAGCAAGGCCAGGTGGACTGGGGACAGCAAGGAGTCATCATGCCCGGTAGTCCTGACGTATGGTCCTAGGGCTCAGGTCCTCCGAGAGAGAGAAAGAAAGAGAGAAGGAGAGAATTAGAGAGAGCCAAGATTTTCAAAATGTTCATAAATGACAAGCATGGTCAAATAATAATCAGGAATAAATGTCAGTTGGCTTTTCATAGCCGATCATTAAGAGTTGAAAGCAGCAGGTCTGGGACAGGTAGGGATTCCATAACCGCATAACCGCAACCACATCACGAGAAAGGTTAGAAAAATGTTAAGTTACTACACGCATTTATCCGGTTAGGGTTTCCACTCTGTAATATTTCCGTCTTACAGCGCTTGTTCACGGAAGACAGAAGCGACAACCTGTTCTAATTAATTATTGAAACATCTCCAAACACCTGTCTGTAACAGAAGAAGGATGCTGTAGTATCTGGGATCTACATCTGTTTATATTAGTTACTATGCTGTTACTAAGCAGTGATGTATTACGACAGTGTACGTTACTACACCTAATAGGAAATGCACATGCGCACGAGTGTGCCCGGGAAAACTGTAGAGCAGGAGAGGTTTTGACTAAACGAAAACTAACTGTACTCCGTCTCCTGCCTGGTCATTTCTCCACAACACAAATATTACAGTGGCGACGAGGTGATTCAACTTCTTTAACGGACATTGCTTGAAGGGAAGAATGTTGCGTGAGTAATGAAACTCAAAATAATTATGTAATTCGTCAGTTATTTTTTATTTTCTTTCGCCAGTAAAAAACGGCTAAGCACTGCTAGCAGATACAGTGTTCAGGAGCTGCCAAGTAGCAAGACTATTGGAGTCCAGAATAGCGACACTGCCCTCTGGTGGTTAAATAAAATAAAATAAACTGTCATTGAACCCATTGAAATTAGGCGATCTCGGTGGAGAAATATTGTCAAGAAGGAAAGAAAAAAAAGGAAGAAGGAACGTAACACGGTGTGTACATTATTACAATGAGTGCAGTGAACGAAGTAATTGCAGAAACTTCTGAAGTGAAGAATTAGATGAAAATTAAAGAATACAAGGAATAAGGAAACTGAACAATTAACTGTGAAAATGGCAACCATTGGTCGAGTACCAGAGTTTGAGGCTACAAAAGAGGATTTTGATTCCTATTTGGAGCGTTTTGAGCGTTGGCTGGCTGCAAATGAAATCAAAGATGAAAAGAAAGCAGACGTATTTCTCAGTGTTTTGGGTCCAACTGAGTATGGATTGCTGAAAGGTCTCATTGAACCAATAAAAGCAGTGGAGTTGAACTATGCAGAACTGACTGAAACTCTTTCAAGGCATTTCAAGCCTAAGCCAATTCTCATTGCAGAACGTTTCAGATTTTACCAACGTCACCAGAGTCAAGGGGAAACCGTGGCAGACTAAATCCTTGCTTTGAAAAGGCTGGCAAGTACATGTGAGTTTGCACAATTTCTTGATGATGCTCTTCGAGACAAGTTTGTATGTGGTCTCACAGGTGAAGCATATCACAGAAGGCTTCTGTCAGAGAAGGACCTGACCTTTCGGAAAGCCTGTGATATCGCACTTGGACTCGAGCTTGCCCACAGGGATACTATTGAGCTATCGGGATATGCAGAACGTCAGAAAGGTGTTCATAAGGTCAGTGATGCACGTGGTGAAAAAGGCTCACAAAAGTCACACTTTTCTCAGTCCTGTCCTCAAGGTTACACAAGAACAAAGCAGCCCACATCTCAAAGGTCTAAGCCAAGTTGCTACAGATGTGGGGGAGATAATCATCAGCACAGTGAATGTCGATTCCAAAATGTAAAGTGCCACAATTGTGGAAAGGTTGGACATTTACAGAAAGTGTGTAAAGCCTCAAAACGCACAGCAAGAGCGCACAAAGTACTGTCCACAGTGTACACAGCTCAACAACAAAAAGATGGAATCTATCTCAACATGGAGTTAGCGGGAAAACCGGTAAAAATGCAGCTGGACACCGGAGCGTCTGTATCTCTGGTTCCAGAGAGACTCTACAAAGAAAAACTGAAAGAGTGCCCTCTTCAGCCAGCGTCCATCCGCCTTTCTTCATACACTGGTGACACTATTCCTGTGTTAGGGCAGATCCAGGTACCAGTCCGGTATGAGGGGAAGGAGTGGACGCTACCGCTTGTCATTGTTAAAGGAGAAAAATCAGCCTTGCTAGGCAGAAACTGGCTACAAAAGATCAAGTTGAACTGGGGAGAAATCTTCAGTCTGAGAAAGGACAAACCAGTGAGTCAGGCTACACTCACTAACATGCTGGAGAAGCACAAAGAACTTTTCAATGATGGCTACGGCGAAATACAAGACTTCACAGCAAAAGTCAGAGTGCAAGAAGGAACCAAGCCTATCTTTCACAAACCACGTCCAGTTCCCTATGCTCTTAAGGAAGCAGTAGAGAAGGAACTGGACCGCCTACAGAAGAATAACATAATCACGAAAGTAGCGAGGAGCGACTGGGCCGCTCCGATTGTTGTAGTCCCAAAGAAAGACAAGACCGTCAGAATGTGCGGTGACTACAAGGTCACAGTAAATCGCTGCATACTACCAGAGGAATATCCACTACCAAACGCTGAAGATCTGTTTGCCACTCTAGCTGGTGGGAAGGTTTTCAGTAAGCTGGACCTGGCATTCGCTTATCAGCAACTGAAGCTGGATCCGGAGTCAGAACAGTATCTGACCATCAATACACACAAGGGGCTATTCAGATTCAATCGCTTGGCCTATGGAATCTCGACAGCTCCAGCGATATTCCAACACACAATGGATCAGATCTTGGACGGTATAGACAACGTTGTGTGCTTCATGGACGACATCCTCGTGTCAGCACCAACCATTGGAGAGCACCTTGCTCCTGAACTATTACGGAAAGTTTGTGGCAAACTTGTCCACATTGTTGCATCCGCTTCACCAACTGCTGCAGGCCGATACAAAGTGGAATTGGTCCCCACAATGCGAAGAAGCATTCAAGACTTGCAAACAGCGTCTGCTAAAGAGCAAGTGGCTTGCCCACTACAACACAGAGATGAAGCTGAGACTCGCGTGTGATGCATCTCCATACGGAGTAGGAGCCGTCATCTCACATGTTCTATCGTCAGGTGAAGAACACCCTATTGCATTTGCATCACGGACTCTGTCACCAAGTGAGAAAAATTATGCTCAAATTGAGAAGGAAGCCCTGAGCATAATATTCGGAGTGAAGAAGTTTCACAAATACCTGTACGGAAGGAAGTTCCAACTGCTGACAGATCACAAGCCTCTGTTGGCCATCCTTGGACCAAAATCAGCTATACCAACCCTTGCTGCACTTCGAATGCAACGTTGGGCTCTGATATTGTTAGCCTACGACTACGAGATTGAGTACAGACGATCCAGTGATCACGCAAATGCAGATGCACTATCAAGACTACCATGCAATAGTGACTCCGACAGTGAAGATGATAGAGCAGTCTTCCAGATCTCTCTCATTGACGAACTGCCCATATCTGCTTCAGACATAGCAGAGGAAACAAGGAAAGATCCAGTGCTTTCCAAAGTCTTGGACTTAACATTAGGAGGTTGGCCAAACTTCGTAAATGACGATAAACTTCGTCCATTCATCGACAAGAAAGACCAGTTGTCCACTGATCAAGGATGTGTTCTATGGGGATCAAGGGTGGTGGTACCTCAAAAATTCCAGAGGAGACTGCTATCTGACCTGCATGAGGGACATCCAGGGATCACTCGAATGAAAGCACTCGCTCGCAGTTATCTGTGGTGGCCTGGACTGGATCAGGACATTCAACAGCATGTAGGCCACTGCTCACCTTGTGAAGCTGTTCGCAACAAGCCTGCTGCTGCACCTCTTCATCCATGGTCCTGGGCTGCGACACCTTGGGAACGCATCCATGTGGATTACGCCGAGATTGACAAGCAACATTTCCTTGTTGTCGTCGATGTCCATTCCAAGTGGATGGAAGTGTTCCCTACTCAACTGACCACAGCTGAGAAGACCATCAATCTTCTCAGACACCTGTTCGCATCCTTTGGACTAGTCAAGGAGCTCGTATCGGACAATGGCCCTCCTTTCACGTCAAACGATTTTGAAATGTTTCTCAAGAACAATGGGGTAAGGCACATCCGGTCACCACCTTACCATCCGGCATCAAACGGAGCAGCGGAAAGAGCCGTGCAAACCTTAAAGAAGGCCTGGACTAGACTCGAGGTTCAGTCTGTGCCCACCCACCTAAGGCTTCCCCGGTTCCTGTTTACTTACCGTAACACACCACACACAGTAACGGAATGTACACCGGCTGAACTGTTTCTGAGACGCCAACCACGTACCCGCCTGACATTGTTGAAACCAGACTTGTCAAGCACTGTGGCAAAGCACCAGCTACAGCAGAAGAAAGCTCATGACAGACACTCAAAGACTGTCAGAGAATTCAAAGGGGGAGAGAGGGTGATGGTACGTGATTTCAGACACCCCAAGAGCCTGTGGAATTCAGGTGTGATCTTGCAACGCAAAGGACCTTTGACTTACCAAGTCCAAATTGGTCATCGCCAGGTCAACGTTCATGTGGATCATCTGCTACGGTCCAACGCCCCAGCAGAGACACGCCGAGAGAAAAATAACGACCCCCAGGACTATTCTCCTGACTGTGGACGTACGGGAGAGACAGAGCCTGACCTTCCACCCGAACCTGGCCCACCACCGGAAGCCCAGGAGGAGCGGAGATATCCTATTCGACAGCGAAAGGCACCTCAAAAGCTTGACCTGTGAGTTGAGCTGTTTGAGGTAACAGACAGTAAAACAAACAAACACTTTAATATGTCCTAGATAAAAGGAAAGAAAAAGGACATTACCTGGGTTAGTTATTAGGACACAAACTCCATCTTCGGGGCAGAATAATCCCCTGGATTTGTGCTGGGCTCTGAAAAGTCTGCTTCAACCCAGTAGTTGAAAAATGTTAAGAATGCATTGTTCAGATATTGCATTAGTAGTTCCCTAACATATTTACCTTGTTCTCTGGGAGTTAAACACTATGGGGGAGGAGTGTAGTATCTGGGATCTACATCTGTTTATATTAGTTACTATTCTGTTACTAAGCAGTGATGTATTACGACAGTGTACGTTACTACACCTAATAGGAAATGCACATGCGCACGAGTGTGCCCGGGAAAACTGTAGAGCAGGAGAGGTTTTGACTAAACGAAAACTAACTGTACTCCGTCTCCTGCCTGGTCATTTCTCCACAACACAAATATTACAGATGCCATAATAGTGTTGTAGCTGAAAAATAGCTGGCTGCAACTGTGTGAAAACCAGTTAAAACAGTCGACAGTAAGCGTATATTTTGCATTTCTGAAATTATTTTGATGTGATGTGGAAGTAAAGGCTTTTATGTTTCCAAAACCGTTTCAAAAGCAAGGATTATTAACTTTCAACGGGTGTATAAGAGGCGAAGTCAGGTGCAGGAGAGTAGAGTGATGTAAACAGGTGCACTTTTATTTTAGTTCCAAAACGAGAGCACTACATAAATCAAATGCGCTCAAAACACGGAACATAACAAAAATAAAGCGCGTAATAAAACACCACAATAACATGAACCAATTACACACAAAACATGATGGGAAACAGAGGGTTAAATACAAGTAGATTGATAGGGGAAATTAAAACCAGGTGTGTATGGAAATAAGACAAGACAAATGGATATATGAAAAATGGAGCGGTGATGGCTAGAAAGCCGGTGACGTCGATCGCCGAACGCCGCCCGAACAAGGAGAGGAGCCGACTTCGGCGGAAGTCGTGACATTAACGTTTCTAAACGTTAAAACAGAGCGTTGGGATTGTAGTTCACATGGAGCATGTGGTTGTTTATACCTTCAGCTGAGAACCCTCAGGGGGAAGCTGTGGGCCTAGCTATTTGCCTGAATATTTTTAGTCAAGGCTCTGTAGTTTGGCCATGTTTAACTCAGCCTTATCCCCCACTTCCCTATTTATACTGCTACTTGTGAACATGGCAGACATAAATTATACTGTTTCTAAGATTTTATTGAGTACAGTTCATATAAGGAAACCAGTCAATTGAAATAAATGAATTAGGCCCTAATCTATGGATTTCACACAACTGGGAATACAGGTACGCATCTGTTGGTCACAGATACCTTTAAAAAGTAGGGGTGTGGATCAGAAAACCAGTCAGTATCTGGTGTGACCACCATTTGCCTCATGCAGTGTGACACATCTCCTTTGCATAGTTTATCCGGTTGTTGATTATTGTCCCAGTCCTCTTCAATGGCTGTGCGAAGATGCTGGATATTGGCGGGAACTGGAACACGCTGTTGTACACGTCGATCCAGAGCATCCCAAATGTGCTCAATGGGTGACATGTCTGGTGGGCAGGCCATGGAAGAACTGGGACATTTTCAGCTTCCAGGAATTGTGTACATGAGGTGAAGGCACGACAGTGGGCCTCAGGATCTTGTCTCGGTATCTCTGAGCATTCAAATTGCCATAGATAAAATACACTTGTGTTTGTTGTCCGTAGCTTATGCCTGCCCATACCATAACCCACCGCCACCATGGGGCACTCTGTTCACAACGTTGACATCAGAAAACTGCTCGCCCACACGACACCATAGACGTGGTCTGCAGTTATGAGGCATATTGCCAAATCTCTAAAACGACATTGGAGGCGGCTTATGGTAGAGAAATGAACATTAAATTATCTGGCAACAGCTCTGGTGGACATTCATGCAGCCAGCATGCTAATTGCACACTCCTTCAAAATCTGTGTTTAGAGTTGCCTTTTATTGTACCCAGCACAAGGTGCACATGTGTAATGATCATGCTGTTTAATCAGCTTCTTGACATGCCACAACTGTCATGTGGATGGATTATCTTGGCAAAGGAAAAATGCTCACCAACAAGGATGTAAACAAATTTGTACACAACATTTTAGAGAAATAAGCTTTAAGTGCATATGTAAAATGTCTGGAATCTTTTATTTCAGCTCATGAAACATGGGACCAACATTTTACATGTTGCGTTTATATTTGTGTTCATTGTAAATTAGCAGAGGCACATAGAGAAACCTCCTACAGACACACTCAAATGGATTGCAACCGGTCCATTATTGCATTGCTTTGACACAAACCTACACATTACAAAAATGTGTCAAAAGTAGAACATTGTTTTTTGCAAATCCTACCATGTGTTATACCTCTGTGGGTTCTGTAGAGTTCATCATGAACAAAGACAGTAGTTGGATAGTGAAGAATATAGGCCTAATAATGCCCAGTTGCACTTAAGAAGGTATTTCAGGGAGAGTAAAATGTGATTTCGGTGTTTGACAATAAGTTTGACAACCACTGCAGTAGGTTACCTAATATGGTGTTTCTTCATGAGTTGTTAAAGATGTATCTAATACAGTACGCTGCTCTTTGGCATGTTGCTTCTGGAAAATGTCACTCATACACAAGCAGCCCAATTCTGATATATTTTCCACTAATTGGTATTTTGACCAATCAGATCAGCTCTGAAAAAGATCTAATGTGAATAGATCTGATTTGATTGGTCAAAAGACCAATTGATGACACTTCCTTTTAAGGGGTTCTTGTTACAGGTTAATTCCATGTGTACACCGTAACAAGCATTTTAGTTAACTGTAACAACTCATGGTTACATTGTAATAAGAACACGTAACTAGTAGTAATTGCGGTCTGTAATTACAGAAGTGTAACAAGAAATTATTGTTAGCATGCTTGTTACAAATAGGCAGGTTTCCACTAAATTCAACAACTTAGTGTTTCACTTCTTCTCTGCTGCATCCGATTCATTAGCAACTGTGACAACGGTTGGGATCCCTTGTGGATGCGCTGGGTATCAGAGATTATAGCCTATGTTCAATAGGCTATAATAATGTAATGACCTGACTAGATCATAAAGGAACAATTGTCCAGACAGAGGATTGAGTTTACGAATTGACGGTTTATTAACCCAACTTTACACAGGCTACTGTTTGGCCGTAGCCCACGCCAAATAAATGAAAGATAACCCACAAGCCAACCGTGACCTTCTCTTGTGAAGGCCAGACGTAAGAGAGAGAACAAAGGCTAAACCTGGTCTTAACTTCCAATGCTCCATCCCCCTGCCCAACCCCCCTCCACGCCACTCCGCCAAACGCAAGGATGCCCGGCATCAGAACATTCCAGACATTCCCGTGATTGGCAGATAGCAGGTTGATTGGCATGTCGCGAACACTGGGTACTGGTAAGTACAACACAACCACCTCCTAGCCTAACACATAACACACAGCTGTCTGTGCGGGTCGCTACAATAATTTAGCCATTAATGTGCACTGTTCAAAATATATTATGTCAACGTTGTTGCTAGCACTTGCCCCCAAAATAAAGCATACCATAATTACTAATTGTTGCACATGATTTAGCTAGTTAAAATGAAGTGTATGTTGAGGGGTACTTACCTGTAACTAATGTGTACTTATACATGGGTTGCACCTCCGTCACTCCGTTGCGTTGTTGCCATTGTCATCAATGTTCTACAGACGCCGCAGCCATATTGATGCTCCAAAGTAGAATGGGGCTAATGACTTTAAACCGGGGATAATGTCTGTTTCATCTAAATTACACTATAGGGGCTTAGGAATATGATGACATTGCTAGATTCTTTACATGTTTAGTAGGAAACAACTTTACCATCATCATCATCATGTTGTGAAATGTACTTTAGACAGATGGCAATGTTGTCATTAGTTAGCAAAGTTAGTCCAAGTTAGCTAGCAATGATAACATCAGCTAGTTAAAATCTGGAGGTCTCCCCTCAATCTTAGCTAGCTAACTAACGCTACACTGCAACTAAAGTCAATCTGGCGACATCAAAATTCAGACAAAAAGTTTTACTACTAATTATTTGTCTCCAGAACGCTATGTTGGAGATCCAGAAACCTACCGGGCGTTTCTCTCCCAGTGTTCCCTCATCTTCGAGCTGCAGCCTTCTTAATTTCCCTCGGATCGCTCAAAGATAGCGTACCTGTTAACACTCATGCCCGGGAAAGCACTCTCCTGGGAGCAACAATCCACCGTTTGCCTCAGCCTGAGGAGTTTGTGGTGGAGGTAAGAAAAGTGTTAGATTCTCCGTTGTCCAGGAGAGAGACTGCTCGGAAGCCACTTCAACTGCGACAAGACTCCTATAGTGTGGCCGACTATGTTGTGTTTTTTTTGCACTTTTGCCACCGAGAGTGCCTGGAACCCAGAATCCCTGTATGACACGTTCCTTCATGGATTATCGGAGGTGGTTAAAGACGAGCTCGAAGCTAGTTTTGTTTTTATTGACGGATAGCCAGGGCATGCTCCAACACCCCAACACATAATTTACAAATAAAGAATTTGTGTTTAGTGAGTCCGCCAGATCAGAGGCCGTAGGGATGACCAGGGATGTTCTCTTGATAATTGTGTGAATTAGACAATTTTCCTGTCAAAATGTATGTTCTGCCCACTATGATTAATTTGCTCCTGTTGTGGAAATTCTTACACAGGGACACTCAAAATCAATCTTAAATTAATCATTGTTTATTTTCAGCTCGCAGGAGAGGTTCCAACAAACCATAGTGAACCATAGTGAACGTCTGTTAGGAGCTCTAACGGGGCAGTCCCGTTAGTTCTCGTTAGTTCTCTTGGTTGAAAACTGTTTTCTGCCCCTCCCAAAAGATAGAATTTGTAGATAATTGGCCCTAGATAACAGGCCAGGACAAAGCCTGGCCTGTTGAGGAGTGACGGACTCCATCCTAGCTGGAGGGGTGCTCTCATCTTATCTACCAACATAGACAGGGCTCTAACTCCTCTAGCTCCACAACGAAATAGGGTGCAGACCAGGCAGTCTGCCACTAGCACAGTCAGTGTAGTCAGCTCGGCTATCCCCATTGAGACCGTGTCTGTTCCTCGACCTAGGTTGGGCAAAACTAAACATGGCGGTGTTCGCCTTAGCAATCTCACTAGAATAAAGACCTCCTCCATTCCTGCCATTATTGAAAGAGATCATGATACCTCACATCTCAAAATAGGGCTACTTAATGTTAGATCCCTCACTTCAAAGGCAGTTATGGTCAATTAACTAATCACTGATCATAATCTTGATGTGATTGGCCTGACTGAAACATGGCTTAAGCCTGATGAATTTACTGTGTTAAATGAGGCCTCACCTCCTGGTTACACTAGTGACCATATCCCCCGTGCATCCCGCAAAGGCGGAGGTGTTTCTAACATTTACGATAGCAAATTTCAATTTACCAAAAAAACGACGTTTTCGCCTTTTGAGCTTCTAGTCATGAAATCTATGCAGCCTACTCAATCACTTTTTATAGCTACTGTTTACAGGCCTCCTGGGCCATATACAGCGTTCCTCACTGAGTTCCCTGAATTCCTATCAGACCTTGTAGTCATAGCAGATAATATTCAAATTTTTGGTGAATTTAATATTTAATATATATTAATAAGTCCACAGACCCACTCCAAAAGACTTTCGGAGCCATCATCGACTCCGTGGGTTTTGTCCAACATGTTTCTGGACCTACTCACTGTCACAGTCATACTCTGGACCTAGTTTTGTTCCATGGAATAAATGTTGTGGATCTTAATGTTTTTCCTCATAATCCTGGACTATCGGAGCACCATTTTATTACGTTTGCAATCGCAACAAATAATCTGCTCAGACCCCAACAAAGGAGCATCAAAAGTCGTGCTATAAATTCTCAGACAACCCAAAGATTCCTTGATGCCTTTCCAGACTCCCTCTGCCTACCCAAGGACGTCAGAGGACAAAAAACAGTTAACCACCTAACTGAGGAACTCAATTTAACCTTGTGCAATACCCTAGATGCAGTTGCACCCCTAAAAATTAAAAACATTTGTCATAAGAAACTAGCTCCCTGGTATACAAAAAATACCCGAGCTCTGAAGCAAGCTTCCAGAAAATTGGAATGTAAATGGAGCCACACCAAACTGGAAGTCTTCCGATTAGCTTGGAAAGACAGTACCGTGCAGTATCGAAGAGCCCTCACTGCTGCACGATCATCCTATTTTTCCAATTTAATTGAGGAAAATAAGAACAATCCGAAATGTATTTTTGATACTGTCGCAAAGCTAACTAAAAAGCAGCATTCCCCAAGAGAGGATGGCTTTCACTTCAGCACTAATACATTCATGAACTTCTTTGCTTGGAAAAGATCATGATCATTAGAAAGCAAATTACGAACTCCTCTTTAAATCTGCGTATTACTCCAAAGCTCAGTTGTCCTGAGTCTGCACAACTCTGCCAGGACCTAGGATCAAGAGAGACACTCAAGTGTTTTAGTACTATATCTCTTGACACAATGATGAAAATAATCATGGCCTCTAAACTTTCAAGCTGCATACTGGACCCTATTCCAACTAAACTACTGAAAGAGCTGCTTCCTGTGCTTGGCCTTCCTATGTTTAACATAATAAATAGCTCTCTATCCACCGGATGTGTACCAAACTGTGTACCTCTCTTGAAAAAGCTAAACCTTGACCCAGAAAATATAAAAAACTATCGGCCTATATCGAATCTTCCATTCCTCTCAATTCTTTTTGAAAAAGCTGTTGCGCAGCAACTCACTGCCTTCCTGAAGACAAACAATGTATACAAAATGCTTCAGTCTGGTGTTAGACCCCATCATAGCACTGAGACTGCACTTGTGAAGGTGGTAAATTACCTTTTAATGGCTTCAGACCGAGGCTCTGCATCTGTCCTCGTGCTCCTAGACCTTAGTGCTGCTTTTGATACCATTGATCACCACATTCTTTTGGAGAGACTGGAAACCCAAATTGGTCTACACTGACAAGTTCTGGCCTGGTTTAGATCTTATCTGTCGGAAAGATATCAGTTTGTCTCTGTGAATGGTTTGTCCTCTGACAAATCAACTGTAAATGTCGGTGTTCCTCAAGGTTCCGTTTAAGGACCAATATTGTTTTCACTATATATTTTACTTCTTGGGGATGTCATTCAAAAACATAATGTTAACTTTCACTGCTATGCGGATGACACACAGCTGTACATTTCAATGAAACATGGTGAAGCCCCAAAATTGCCCTTGCTAGAAGCCTGTGTTTCAGACATAAGGAAGTGGATGGCTGCAAACATTCTACTTTTAAACTCGGACAAAACAGAGATGCTTGTTCTAGGTCCCAAGAAACAAAGAGAGCTTCTGTTGAATCTGACAATTAATCTTGATGGTTGTACAGTCGTCTCAAATAAAACTGTGAAGGACCTCAGCGTTACTCTGGACCCTGATCTCTCTTTTGATGAACATATCAGGACTGTTTCAAGAACAGCTTTTTTCATCTATGTAATATTGCAAAAATCAGAAACTTTCTGTCCAAAAATTATGCAGAAAAATTAATCCATGCTTTTGTTACTTCTAGGTTAGAAGGTTCTAGGTTCTAGGTTCTAGGTACTGCAATGCTCTACTTTCCGGCTACATGGATAAAGCACTAAATAAACTTCAGTTAGTGCTAAATACGGCTGCTAGAATCCTGACTAGAACCAAAAATGTTTTATCATATTACTCCAGTGCTAGCCTCCCTACACTGGCTTCCTGTTAAGGCAAGGGCTGATTTCAAGGTTTTACTGCTAACCTACAAAGCATTACATGGGCTTGCTCCTACCTATCTTTCCGATTTGGTCCTGCCGTACATACCTACACGTACGCTACGGTCACAAGACGCAGGCCTCCTAATTGTCCCTAGAATTTGTAAGCAAACATTTTTATGGAATGGTCTGCCTACCCATGTGAGAGATGCAGACTCGGTCTCAACCTTTAAGTCTTTACTGAAGACTCATCAACGAACCGCCCTTGCTGTCTCTACCTGGCCGGTTCCCCTCTCTCCACTGGGATTCTCTGCCTCTAACCCTATTACAGGGGCTGAGTCACTGGCTTACTGGTGCTCTTCCATGCCGTCCCTAGGAGGGGTGCGTCACTTGAGTGGGTTGAGTCACTGACGTGATCTTCCTGTCTGGGTTGGCGCCCCCCCTTGGGTTGTGCCGTGGCGGAGATCTTTGTGGGCTATACTCGGCCTTGTCTCAGGATGGTAAGTTGGTGGTTGAAGATATCCCTCCTCTGGTGGTGTGGGCTGTGCTTTGGCAAACTGGGTGGGGTTATATCCTGCCTGTTTGGCCCTGTCCGGGGGTATCATCGAATGGGGCCACAGTGTCTTCTGACCCCTCCTGTCTCAGCCTCCAGTATTTATGCTGCAGTAGTTTATGTGTCGGGGGGCTAGGGTCAGTCTGTTATATCTGGAGTACTTCTCCTGTCTTATCCGGTGTCCTGTGTGAATTTAAGTATGCTCTCTCTAATTCTCTTTTTCTCTCTTTCTTTCCTTCTTTCTCTCTCTCGGAGGACCTGAGCCCTAGGACCATGCCTCAGGACTACCTGGCTTGATGACTCCTTGCTGTCCAAAGTCCACCTGGCCATGCTGCTGCTCCAGTTTCAACTGTTCTGCCTGCGGCTATGGAACCCTGACCTGTTT
Organism: Salvelinus alpinus; assembly: GCF_045679555.1. NCBI lineage: Eukaryota > Metazoa > Chordata > Actinopteri > Salmoniformes > Salmonidae > Salvelinus > Salvelinus alpinus. The sequence continues at coordinate 20,065,397 of NC_092091.1, forward strand.
ACTGGACGTGCTACCTGTCCCAGACCTGCTGTTTTCAACTCTCTAGAGACAGCAGGAGCGGTAGAGATACTCTTAATGATCGGCTATGAAAGCCAACTGACATTTACTCCTGAGGTGCTGACTTGTTGCACCCTCGACAAATACTGTGATTATTATTATTTGACCATGCTGGTCATTTATGAACATTTGAACATCTTGGCCATGTTCTGTTATAATCTCCACCCGGCACAGCCAGAAGAGGACTGGCCACCCCTCACAGCCTGGTTCCTCTCTAGGTTTCTTCCTAGGTTTTGGCCTTTCTAGGGAGTATCTCCTAGCCACTGTGCTTCTACACCTTCATTGCTTGCTGTTTGGGGTTTTAGCCTGGGTTTCTGTACAGCACTTTGAGATATCAGCTGATGTAAGAAGGGCTATATAAATACATTTGATTTGATAACCTGCAGAAAGGGTCATATTTGCATGATTTAGCTTATTTGTAATGAATTAATCATTAACGTTTGCTTCATTCATGTGACCGACCAATACTGGGTCATGCATGTGACAGACCAATACCTCACAAGGCTTCTTCTCTCTAAGCTGAGACCTTGAAACTGAGATATCCTTTTCTCTAAACAAGCTTCTGGGCGTACTGCCAAATTGCAAATACTGAGGATGCGTTTAATCAGTCACTTGTATGAACACAGAATTTGGTTTATAGAAAAGCACAAACATACAACATACTCCCATTAGAAATTACAGGCTCTGGTCTATATTGAGTTAGATTTTTCTTTTTTGCTTCTATGGTAACTAGCTAGCTAGCTAACTTAGTTGGTAGGCATAACAAAAACGCCAGCTAAGGCTTGCTAGCTAGCTAGTTATGTTTGCTAGCTAGCTACAGTAAGCCAGAGCCATATGACCTCCAACACTAGGCTAGGTAGCTGGCAAATGGTAGGTAGATAGCTAACAGCCTATGCTAAATTGTCCAGCAGAATTAATGTATCCCACAAAAAACATACTCTCTCTCCTGTCTTGATGTTTTATTCTCATCTGCAAACACTTTGTTTCTTTCTCTCGTCTGGATTTTGCACACTGACCTTGTTCTTGACCCCGTTCTTTGTGCATTGTCACATGAAGTTATGGTCAACACAAGGTGACACATTTGTGGTCGTCAATATTTTGAACATGTTCCTGCAGATGAGAAGACATTATGCCTTAATTGCTTGATATGATGCTTGACATGATGCATTCAAATAAATAATTGTACCATTGCATCCCATCCAAAAGTGAGAATGTTCTTCAACAGTGAAACCATTGCAAGATTACATGATGGAATAAGAGAGTTTGTTTTGCATTTATAGTGCATTTATAAACCATTATTCTGCCAAGCACAAATTACTATTTCAAAATTTTAATCAATACTGTTTATTAATGTGTCTAAAAATGTTTAACCAATTGATGGTTAAAGCAGTATGAAACGGATGACGTTGTAATGAATACTCAGGGAGAAAAAGGTGTAGATTCACGCGCAGAGTGCGGCAGGTGTTTATTTCACCTTCAGTACGCCTCCCCCCCCACCCCCCTGTTGAGACCAGGTGTTGAGACCAGGTGAGTAACTAACACAGGTGAAATCAATTAACAAAAATTAAAGACAGGGCTACGTTCAAGAACACAAAGAAACAGGGCTACATTCAAGAACACAATGAAACAGAACACAAAGTTGACTGAAAAATAAATACAGAACCTTACAGACATAGTATACAATTGATGATGTAGTACACAAAATATGGCGACCACTTTTGTCTCATTAGCACCACTTTTAGAACTAGTGGCTGAAATTCTACAAAAGTTTGAGTGCATCTTCACGTAAACATTTTTTTTTGGTGTTTGTACATGACTTTCCTATTTAGATTTTTTTCAGCTTTTTCTTTAATTCCACTACAGTTCTAAATTAAATAATGTATTTTTTAACTCTATACATTTTCCCTGGCACCCAAAAGAACATGTTACATTTCGATTTGCATTTCAGGAAGGAATATGGTCCAATTCACTACTTAGTATATCAAGAGAACATCCCTGGTCATCCCTACTGCCCCTGATCTGGCATTTGTAAATTATGTCTGAGTGTTGGAGTGTGCCCCTGGCTATCCATAAACCAAAAAAACTAGAAAATATTGTCGTCTGGTTTGGTTAATATAAGGAATGTGAAATGATTTATACTTTTACTTTGATACTTAATAACAGACGATATTGCCACTCCTATTTGCCACATCTTCAATTTAAGCCACCTAGAAAGTGTGTGCCCTCAGGCCTGGAGGGAAGCAAAAGTCATTCCACTACCCAAGAATAGTAAAGCCCCCTTTACTGGCTCAAATAGCCAACCAATCAGCCTGTTACCAACCCTTAGTAAACTTCTGGAAAAAATAGTGTTTGACCAGATACAATGCTATTTCACAGTAAACAAATTGACAACAGACTTTCAGCATGCTTATAGGGAAGGACACTCAACAAGCACAGCACTTACACAAATTACTGATGATTGGCTAAGAGAAATTGATGACGCAATCTTAATCACATTCCACACTGCCCTTTCTCACCTGGACAAAAGGAAGACCTATGTGAGAATGCTGTTCATTGACTACAGCTCAGAGTTCAACACCATACTGCCCATGAAGCTCATCACTAAGCTAAGGACTCTGGGACAAAACACCTCCTTCTGCACTTGGATCCTGGACTTCCTGATGGGCCGCCCTCAGGTGGTAAGGATAGGCAACAACACGTCTGCCAAGCTGATCCTCAACACTGGGGCCCCTCAGGAGTGTGTACTTAGTCCCCTCCTGTACTCCCTGTTCACCCACAACTGCATGGCCAAACACGACTCCAACACCATCATTAAGTTTGCTGAAGACACAACAGTGGTAGGCCTGATCACCGACAATGATGAGACAGGTCAGGGAACTGGCAGTGTGGTGCCAAGAAAACAACCTCTCCCTCAATGTGATCAAGACAAAGGAGCTGATCGTGGACTACAGGAAAAGACAGGCCGAACAGGCCCTCATTAACATCAACGGGACTGTAGTGGAGCGGGTCGAGAGTTTCAAGTTCCTTGTTGTCCACATCACCAACGAACTACCATGGTCCAAAAACACCAAGACAGTGGTGAAGAGGGAACGACAAAACCTTTTCCCCCTCATGAGACTGAAAAGATCTGGCATCGGTCCCCAGATTTTCAAAAGTTCTACAGCTGCACCGTTGAGAGAATCCTGACCGGTTGCATCACCACCTGGTATGGCAACTGCTCAGCATCTGACCGTGAGGCGCTACAGAGGGTAATACGTATGGCCCAGTACATCACTGGGGACAAGCTTCCTGCCATCCAGGACCTATATAATAGGCGGTGTCAGAGGAAAGCCCATAAAATTGTCAGAAACTGCAGTCACCCAAGTCATAGACTGTTTTCTCTGCTGCCGCACGGCAAGCGTTACCGGAGTGTCAAGTCTAGGACCAAAAGTCTCCTTAACAGCTTCTACCCCTAGCCATTAGACTGCTGAACAATTAATAAACTGGCCACCGGACTATTACACTGACCCCCCCCCCCCCCCCCTCTCCATTTGTTTTGTACACTACTTCTACTCGCTGTTTATTATTTGTGCTTAGTCACTTCACCCCTACCTACATGTACAAATTACTTCAACTAACCTGTTTTTTACTTTAGTTAATTTGGTAAATATTTTCTTAACTTTTCTTGAACTGCACTGTTGGTTAAGGGCTTGTAAGTAAGCATTTCACGGTAAGGTCTACTGAAAGGACCGACGCTGGAGATGCTGGAGATGAGAAGCAGGTACGGGGAGTTGAACATTTAATGTGGAACAGACAGGAACAGCGTCAGCACACGGGTAACACAACGACATACCAACATTCATGCAGCAGCGTTGAACAGAGCTGGAGAAATGACAAATATAGGGGAGGTAATAAAACAGGTGATTGAGTCCAGGTGAGTCCAATAATCGCGGATGAACATGACGGGGGGAAGGCAGGTGTGCATACTGATAGTGGTAGGAGTGTGTAATGATGGGGAGCCTGGCGCCTTCGGGCGCCAAGGAGGGGGAGCGGGAGCAGGCGTGGCATCTACACTTGTTGTATTCGGCGCATGTGACAAATAAAGTTAGATTTAATTTTATTTGAAATACTAGCCCACAGCTCGGACACTCATTCATACCCCACAAGACATGCTACCAGAGGTCTCTTCACAGTCCCCAAGTCCAGAACAGAATATAGGAGGCGCACAGTACTACATAGAGACATGACTACATGGAACTCTATTCCACATCAGGTAACTGATGCAAGCGGTAGAATCAGATTTAAAAAGCAGGTAAAAATACACATTATGGAACAGCGGGGACTATGAAGTAACACAAACATAGGCACAGACACATGCATACACACACATGACAACATACACACTATACACACACGTACACATGGATTTTGTGTTGTAGATATGTGGTAGTGGAGTATGGGCCTGAGAGCACACACTTGTGTGTGTTGTGAGTTCTGTAGTGAATGTATTGTAATGTTTTAAAAATGGTATAACTGCCTTAATTCTGCCAGACCGCAGGAAGAGCAGCTAATGGGGATCCATAAATACAAAATACAAATACAAATACCAAATCATTTTAGACTTTTACAGAAGTAGTATTTTACTGGGTGACTTTCACTTTTACTTCAGTCATTTTCTATTAAGGTATTTTTACTTTCACTCAAGTATGACAATTTGGTAATTTTTCCAACGCTGGCTATCGGTACACTATAATTACAAGTAAGTACTCCTCAAGATACACTTCATTGTAACTAGCCAAATCCTGTGTAACACCTAGTAATTACATTGTACTTATGCAGATATGACTGTATATGTACTCTGGTGTACTAGTGTATTTACTCTCCCACTTGGATCACACTTCCAGAAACTTGAAAATGAGGGCCAGGTTGTCAGGATGGGTAATGTATTGTATAAGTACACATTAGTTACAAGTAAGTACCCCTCAAGATACACTTCATTTTAACTAGCTAAATCCTATGTAAGAATTAGTAATTACATTGTACTTAGGCAAACGTTACATGTACTATGCTTAGTGTCTTATTCCTCATATGGGATGACACTCGCATTAGATCTATTTTCGTAAACTCAACCAAGTTAACCCAGATGGTATGCTTTATTTTGGGAGCAAGTGCTAGCAACAACGTTGACTGGAGATATATGTTTAACAGTGCACATTCATGGGTAAGTAATTAGAGCATATTGAGCATAGGCTATAATCGCTCAGACACCCAGCACTTCCACAAGGGATCCCAATCTTTGTCACAGTAGTTAATGAATCAGATGCAGCTGGGAAGAAGCGAAACACTAAGTTGGTGAATTTAGTGGAAACCTGCCCATTTGTAACAAGCATGGTAACAAGCATTCATTCTTACACTTCTGTAATTACAGACCGCAATTACTACCAGGTATATCTTGTTATTACTTTGTAATTAGGAGTTACAGTTAACTACAATAATTGTTAAAGTGTAATTACACATGTACTTAGGACCACTTAAAAGGAAGTGTTACCGAGTGGGTAAAATATCAGAATTGTGCTGCCCGTGTAAACGCAGCCACGGAGAAATATAGCATGACGCGGGTAAAGGTGAGAGGTCTGGTAACTGTCAAAAGCTCCAACATGGCCTTCAGAGGTCTATGATTGACATTTGATATTATGTGTAAATTCATTTTTAGTCGAAGGCCAACAAGGGATTAGCCTACTGATGATTCTTCTCATGATCAAATGATGAATGTCCCTACTGTCTCTCACTGTCATCTGACCTGCCTTTAAAATTGTTCCATAATTATATGCAAATGACAGCATTTAAATGACAGATTAATTTCGTCTTGGCTTGTGATATTAATTCACAGACAGAAAACACCTGAGACATATACACATTAAGTATATTCAATTCACATCTGCTTGTGACTCAGTCATAATGTGCCTTAACTCTGTGTCATAGAAGTGCAATCATTGTGTCCCTACCGGACAGCCAGTCCGCTGGCGTACTATTTTTAAATCACCCATCTATTCAATGCCCAAGGAATACAATGGAAAGTGTTGCATATAGAGAATGGCTGTAATTATGGTGAGTCAAGCAGTTGCCTAAGTCAAGGAGCACTGACTTTAATTTGGAGATGGAGTCTGGCCCCTCGAGATACACATAGGTGCAAGCACACAGCGTTGAACCACATGAGAACAAGGAGAACTTATAGACGGGAACATTGGAGGCAGAGTGTGTTCTATCTTTAAAATACACTGCTCAAAAAAATAAAGGGAACACTAAAATAACACATCCTAGATCTGAATGAATGAACTATTCTTATTAAATAGTTTTTTCTTTACATAGTTGAATGTGCTGACAACAAAATCACACAAATATGATCAATGGAAATCAAATTTATCAACCCATGGAGGTCTGGATTTGGAGTCACACTCAAAATTAAAGTGGAAAACCACACTACAGGCTGATCCAACTTTGATGTAATGTCCTTAAAACAAGTCAAAATGAGGCTCAGTAGTGTGTGTGGCCTCCACGTGCCTGTATGACCTCCCTACAATGCCTGGGCATGCTCCCCAGGAGCATGCCCATGGGGTAGTCACCTGGAGTGGCGGATGGTCTCCTGAGGGATATCCTCCCAGACCTGGACTAAAGCATCCGCCAACTCCTGGACAGTCTGTGGTGCAACGTGGCGTTGGTGGATGGAGCGAGACATGACGTCCCAGATGTGCTCAATTGGATTCAGGTCTGGGGAACGGGCGGGCCAGTCCATAGCATCAATGCCTTCCTCTTGCAGGAACTGCTGACACACTCCAGCCACATGAGGTCTAGCATTGTCTTGCATTAGAAGGAACCCAGGGCCAACCGCACCAGCATATGGTCTCACAAGGGGTCTGAGGATCTCATCTCGGTACCTAATGGCAGTCAGGCTACCTCTGGCGAGCCCATGGAGGGCTGTGCGGCCCCCCAAAGATATGCCACCCCACACCATGACTGACCCACCGCCAAACCGGTCACGCTGGAGGATGTTGCAGGCAGCAGAACATTCTCCACGGCGTCTCCAGACTGTCATGTCTGTCACGTGCTCAGTGTGAAACTGCTTTCATCTGTGAAGAGCACAGGGCGCCAGTGGCGAATTTGCCAATCTTGGTGTTCTCTGGCAAATGCCAAACGTCCTGCACGGTGTTGGGCTGTAAGCACAACCCCCACCTGTGGACGTCGGGCCCTCATACCACCCTCATGGAGTCTGTTTCTGACCGTTTGAGCAGACACATGCACATTTGTGGCCTGCTGGAGGTCATTTTGCAGGGCTCTGGCAGTGCTCCTCCTGCTCCTTCTTGCACAAAGGCGGAGGTAGTGGTCCTGCTGCTGGGTTGTTGCCCTCCTACGGCCTCCTCCACGTCTCCTGATGTACTGGCTTGTCTCCTGGTAGCGCCTCCATGCTCTGGACACTACGCTGGCAGACACAGCAAACCTTCTTGCCACAGCTCGCATTGATGTGCCATCCTGGATGAGCTGCACTACCTGAGCCACTTGTGTGGGTTGTAGACTCCGTCTCATGCTACCACTAGAGTGAAAGCACCGCCAGCATTCAAAAGTGACCAAAACATCAGCCAGGAAGCATAGGAACTGAGAAGTGGTCTGTGGTCACCACCTGCAGAACCACTCCTTTATTGGGGGTGTCTTGCTAATTGCCTATAATTTCCACCTGTTGTCTATTCCATTTGCACAACAGCATGTGAAATTTATTGTCAATCAGTGTTGCTTCCTAAGTGGACAGTTTGATTTCACAGAAGTGTGATTGACTTGGAGTTACATTGTGTTGTTTAAGTGTTCCCTTTATTTTTTTGAGCAGTGTATATTTCCCTGTAAACAGGATGAAATGGTAAATCCCTCACAAGCCTCATGTGGCTTTAAAAATATATATATATATTATCAGTACCAGTCAAATGTTCTCACACACCTACTAATTCAAGAGTTTTTCTTTATTTTTACTATGTTCTACATTGTAGAATTAAAGTGAAGACATCAAAACTATTAAATAACACATATGGAATCATGCATTTACCAAAAAAGTGTTAATCTTTTCAAAATATATTTTAGATTTTAGATTCTTCAAAGTAGCAACCCTTTACCTTGATGACAGCCTTTGCACACTATTCACATTCTCTCAACCAGCTTCATGGGGTAGTCACCTGGAATGCATTTCAATTAACAGTGGGCCTTGTTAAAAGTTCATTTGTGGAGTTTCTTTCCTTCTTACTGCGTTTGAGCCAATCAGTTGCGTTGTGACGAGGTAGGGGTGGTATACAGAAGATAGCCTTATTTGGTAAAAGACCAAGTCCATATTATGGCAAGAACAGCTCAAATAAGAAAAGAGAAATGACAGTCCATCATTACTTTAAGACATGAAGGTAAGTCAATCCGAAAAAAACTTTTAACGTTTCTTCAAGTGCAGTCGCAACAACCATCCAGCGCTATGATGAAACTGGCTCTCATGAGGACCGCCACAGGAAAGGAAGACCCAGAGTTACCTCTGCTGCAGAGAATACGTTCATTAGAGTTAACTGCACCGCAGATAGCAGCCCAAATAAATGCTTCAAGTAACAGACACATCTCAACATCAACTGTTCAGAGGAGACTATGTGAATAAGGCCTTTATGGTCAAATTGCTGTAAAGAAACCATTACTAAAGGACACCAACAAGAAGACGAGACTTTCTTGGGCCAAGAAACACGAGCAATGGACATTAGACCGGTGGAAATTCTGTCCTTTTGTCTGATGAGCCCAAATCTGAGATTTTTGGTTCCAACCGCCATGTCTTTGTGAGACGCAGAGTACAGTAGGTGAACGGATGATCTTCGCATGTGTGGTTCCCACCATGAAGCATGGAGGAGGAGGTGTGATGGAAAAGCAGCCTACAAATGCTCAGCATATGTGGGAACTCCTTCAAGATTGTTGGAAAAGCATACCTCATGAAGCTGTTTGAGAGAATGTCAAGAGTGTGCAAAGCTGTCATCAAGGCAAAGGGTGGCTACTTTGAAGAATCTCACATTTAAAATATATTTTGATTTGTTTAACACTTTTTTGGTTACTGCATGATTTCATATTTGCTATTTCATAGTTTTGATGTCTTCACTGTTATTCTACAATGTAGAAAATAGTTTAAAAAAATAAGAAAAACCCTTGAATGAGCAGGTGTGTCCAAACTTTTGACTGGTACTGTATATCAGGATAGGAATCAATTATGCAAAGATGAGAAACAGAGCATGATAGGCTAAATGTTGTTGTGTCGAATTACATATTACATCTTTTATATAACAGTGAGATTGTGATCTTTATTCTGAGCACTAACCATACATCTAGCCTCAGCCGCCTATTGCTATGATACTAACCACAACCCTGACACGGCTGAGGCAGATGATACTAAAACAGAAGGACAACACAAGTAAAAATCATTCAGTTTCCCTTAGTTTTGATTGACCATTCACCATGAGATGCCAGGCTTGACCATGAGATCATAATATCCGGGAGCTACTATACGGAGCTTGTTATTCATATTATTAGTGCTGATAGCCAGCAGCAAGGAGTTATGGAAAATGAATATGAATCTGTTAGAATAGATTAGAATATGATAGATTAGAGTAATAGAATAGAAGAGAATAGAATATGAATCGATTAGAATAGATTGGACAATTAAAACAGATTAGAATATGATTAGGTTATGGTTATGAATAGAGGTTAGGATTCTCTTCTTCCAGCACATCTCATTTCCCTCCCTTGTCAGTGATAAATAATTGGTGAAAATATCTTCAGTTTAGAAACGCCTAATAAAAACATATCTTCAGCTTACAAAAGCCTCATGAAAAGTCCTTATAATTTTCACATTTTAATCATTTAACAGACGTTCTTATCCAGAGTGACTTAAAGTAGTGATTGCATACTTTTTCTCAAGCTAGTCCCCCGTGAGAATCGAACCCACAACTCTGGTGTTGCAAACACTATACTCTACCAACTGAGATATACGGGACCATTTGAGTTGTTAATAATCTTAGATTTAAAGTCCACTGTTTTGGGGTCCTGCGTGGTTCTGGTACCGGTTCCGACTGACATTTCCACTTATAAATTGATATGTGGACACCATGGATCGAAATGGCTTGCATTAAGAGGTAGCCCGGATTCTCACAGACACAGGAGTATGTCTCGTCTGCCTGTTTGAAGCAGGTTGGGAAATCTGACACCACTTGAAGCTGCGATGTCCCTGCTACCATTTCATGCGCTTTTCCGACTGTCACCTTCTGTTTGTCGTAAACGGACAAGATTAATGTGAGATGAAAGGCAAATTCCTAGCAAGTTCAGGAAGCCAAGCTAGAGCTCTGTGAGATGTTCACAGAGATGGGGGCAGACGTTTGTATCAAGAGAGACCTATAGAAAATAATATATGCACATTTTCTCTAACACTAAATATACAAATATGTATTTTACAATTATAAGGAAGGTGAAATTTTATAGTTAGACATTAGACATAAATTGATTATATTATATTTAGAAATAAGATAAGTCATTTCAAGTCTTAATCATACAGTTTTGTTGAATAGAAAATCAATCATATAACTGTCACGCCCTGACCTTAGAGAGCCTTTTTATTTCTCTATTTGGTTAGGTCAGGGTGTGATTTGGGGTGGGTTGTGGGTTCAATTCCCACGGGGGGACCAGGATGAATATGTATGAACTTTCCAATTTGTAAGTCGCTCTGGATAAGAGCGTCTGCTAAATGACTTAAATGTAAATGTAAAGGGGTGGGCATTCAAGTTTGTATATTTCTTTGTTGGCCGGGTATGGTTCCCAATCAGAGGCAGCTGTCTATCGTTGTCTCTGATTGGGTATCATACTTAGGCAGCCCTTTTTCCCACCTTCAGTTGTGGGATCTTGTTTTCTGTTTAGTTACTGTTGCCTGACAGAACTGTGCGTTCTCGTTTTCGATTTTGTTATTTTGTTTGAGTGTTTTTTGAATTAAAATCATGAACACTTTCCACGCTGCGCTTTGGTCTAATCTTTCTACCGCCAACGAGAGCCGTTACAAGAACATTACATATTTTCATATTTGTATCATATTTTTACTGTGTACTTGAGCTTGAGTCCTCAAAAGTGACTACACCTCAGCAATGTATAACTATTATACCAGAAAGGTGACATTTGAACCTTTCTTGGAGTATGCAGCATTACTAGTTTTTGTTTATGGCACTATCATGATAAATCATTACTTTTGGGGATCACATAGATAACATTTTCAATTACATTTAGTTACATTTAAGAGGTTCTTTACTTATTTCATCCATTTCTGTAAGGGGTGCGTGACTGGCTGCAGGGAAGTCAGGCGCAGGAGAGCAGAACTGGGTAATAACCGGAGCAGTTTAATGTGCAAAACCAACGACACCAAGAACAACAAAATATGGGTACAAAATAACCCGTCGCGAACCAGTCAGAGTGCACAAGCACTTTACAACAAACAATTTCACACACAGACATGGGGGAAACAGAGGGTTAAATACACGACAAGTAATGAGGGAATGTAAACCAGGTGTGTGGGAAAACAAAACAAAACAAATGGAAAATGAAAGGTGAATCGGCGATGGCTAGAAGACCGGTGACGTCGACCGCCGAACAAGGAGAGGAACCGACTTCGGCGGAAGTCGTGAGAGTACCCCCCCCTTGACGCGCGGCTCCAGTGGCACACCGACACCAGCCTCGGGGATGACCCGGAGGGTGAGGCTCCAGACTCCTGGAGCGGGCCAGCCACCACCGGCCTGAGGAGAGACACATGGAATGAGGGGTTAATACTGTAATCGGGGGGAAGCTGTAACCTGTAACTAACCTCGTTCAGTCTCCTCAGGACTTTAACTTCTCTGGGATATGTGGGACGGTAGAGTCCCACCTAACAAACAGCCAGTGAAATTGCAGGGCGCCAAATTCAAAACAACAGAAATCTCATAATTAAAATTCCTCAAAGATACAAGTATTATACACCATTTTAAAGATAAACTTCTCGTTAATCCAGCCAAAGTGTCTGATTTCAAAAAGGATTTACGGCGAAAGCACACCTTGCGATTATGTTAGCTCAGTACATAGCCACAGAAAAACACAGCCATTTTTCCAGCCAAAGAGAGGAGTAACAAAAAGCAGAAATAGAGTTTAAATTAATCACTAACCTTTGATGATCTTCATCACATGACACTCATAGGACTTCATGTTACACAATACATGTATGTTTTGTTCGGTAAAGTTCATATTTATTTCCAAAAATCTGAGTTTAGGCGGGACACTACTGTCTCACTTGGCCAAAAGCCAGAGAACATGCAGCGTGCCAAATTCAAATAGAATACTATAAAAATCTAACTTTCATTAAATCACACATGAAAGATACCAAATTAAAGCAACACTGGTTGTGAATCCAACCAACGTGTCAGAATTCAAATAGACTTTTCGGCGAAAGCTAACAATGCTATTATCTGAGTTAGCACCATTGTAAACAAAGAGAGATAAGCATATTTCAAACCTGCAGGCGCGACACAAAACGCAGAAATAAAAATATAATTCATGCCTTACCTTTGACGAGCTTCTGTTGTTGGCACTCCAATATGTCCCATAAACATCACAAATGGTCCTTTTGTTCGATTAATTCCGTTAATATATATCCAAAATGTCCATTTATTTGGCGCGTTTGATCCAGAAAAACACCGGTTCCAACTCGTGAAACATTACATTTACATTTAAGTCATTTAGCAGGCGCTCTTATCCAGAGCGACTTACAAACATGATACAAAATATCTCAAAAGTTACATGTAAACTTTGCCAAAACATTTCAAACTACTTTTGTAATACAACATTAGGTATTTTTTAACGCAAATAATCGATAAAATTGAAGACGGGATGATCTGTGTTCAATACAGGATTAAAACAATCTGTAGCATGCTTTCTGGTCACGCGCCTCTATCTAACAGGACACTTCAAGTGACCCTGATTCAAAATGGCCGTACTTCTTCATTACGCAAAGGAAAAACGCTTAACTAATTTCTAAAGACTGTTGACATCCAGTGGAAGCGGTAGGAACTGCAAGAAGGTATTTGTATTCCCAATGAAAATCCATTGAAAAGAGAGTGACCTCAAAAAAAAAAGATCTGAATGGTTTGTCCTCGGGGTTTCGCCTGCTAAATAGGTTCTGTTATACTCACAGACATGACTCAAACAGTTATAGGAACTTCAGAGTGTTTTCTATCCAAATCTACTAACAATATGCATATCTTATCTTCTGGGGATGAGTAGCTGGCAGTTGAATTTGGGTATGCTTTTCATCCAAACGTGAAAATGCTGCCCCCTATCCTAGAGAAGTTAAATGGCCCCACAAACCGCGGCCCCAGCTTCCGGCAGGGCAGGCAGAGGGGTAGGTTTGGGGTCGAGAGCCAGACCCGGTCCCCCGGTGCGAACACCGTGGCCTCACTGCGGTGATGGTCTGCGCTGGCTTTCTGGCGCAGCACGGCCCGCTGAAGGGGAACATGAGCGGCGTCCCATGTCTCCTCTGCGTGCCCGAACCAGTCATCCACCGCAGGAGCCTCGATCTGACTCTGATACCAAGACGCCAGAACCGGCTGGTACCCCAGTACGCACTGGAAGGGGGAGAGGTTAGCGGAGAAGTGGCGGAGCGAGTTCTGGGCCATCTCTGCCCAGGGCACGAACGCTGTCTACTCCCCCGGCCGGTCCTGGCAATAAGACCTCAGAAACCTACCCACATCCTGGTTAACTCTCTCTACCTGCCCATTACTCTCGGGGTGAAAACCCGAGGTAGGGCTGATCGAGACCCCCAGACGTTCCATGAACGCCCTCCAGACCCTCGAAGTGAACTGGGGACCCCGATTAGACACTATATCCTCAGACACCCCGTAGAGCCGGAAGACGTGTGTAAACAAGGCTTCCGCAGGGAGGCCGTAGGGAGACCGGGCAGAGGGAGGAGATGACAGGACTTGGAAAATACGGTCCACAACGACCAGAATCGTGGTGTTATCCTGTGAGGGAGGAAGATCGGTAAGGAAATCGACTGACAGGTGCGACCAAGGCCGTTGTGGAACGGGTAAGGTGTGTAGCTTACCTCTGGGCAGGTGTCTAGGAGCCTTACACTGGGCGCACACCGAGCAGGAGGAAACATAAACCCTCACGTCCTTAGCCAAAGTGGGCCACCAGTACTTCCCACTCAGACAGCACACCGTCCGACCGATGCCTGGATGACCAGAGGAGGGTGACATGTGGGCCCAATAGATCAGCCGGTCACGGACAGCAGACGGAACGTACAGACGCCCAGCGGGACACTGGAGGGGAGCAGCCTCTGCACGTAACGCCTGCTCAATGTCCGCGTCCAGCTCCCACACTACCGGCACCACCAGGCAGGAGGCCAGAAGTATGGGGGTGGGATCCACGGGCCGCTCCTCTGTGTCATACAGCAGGAACAGTGTGTCTGCCTTCACGTTCTGGGAACCTAGTCTGTAAGAAAGGGTGAAAACAAAACGGGTGAAAAACATGGCCCACCTTGCCTGGCGAGGGTTCAGTCTCCTCGCTGCCCGGATGTACTCCAGATTGCGGTGGTCAGTCCAGATGAGAAAAGGGTGTTTAGCCCCCTCAAGCCAATGTCTCCACGCCTTCAAAAGCCTTGACAACAGCCAACAGCTCCCGGTTCCCCACGTCATAGTTTCGCTCCGCCGGGCTGAGCTTCCTCGAGAAGAAGGCACAGGGGCGAAGCTTCGGTGGCGTACCCGAGTGCTGAGAGAGCACGGCTCCTATCCCAGCCTCGGACGCATCCACCTCCACTATGAATGCCAAAGAGGGATGGGCCAGCACGGGAGCCGAGGTAAACAGAGCCCTCCGGTGACCAAAAGCCCTGTCCGCCTCAGCCGACCACTGCAAATGTACCGGGCCCACCTTCAGCAGTGAGGTAATGGGAGCCGTTACCTGACCAAAACCCCAGATAAACCTCCGGTAGTAAACCCTAGAAACCGCTGCACCTCCTTTACCGTGGTGTGAGTCGGCCAATTGCCACGGCTGAAATGCGGTCACTCTCCATCTCCACCCCTGAGGTGGAAATGCGGTACCCTAGGAAGGAGACGGACTGCTGGAAGAACAGGCATTTCTCAGCCTTGACATACAGGTCATGCTCCAACAGTCGACCAAGCACCCTGCACACCAGGGACACATGCTCGGGGCGTGCAGTGGAGTATATCAGAATGTCATCAATATACACCACTACACCCTGCCCATGCAGGTCCCTGAAAATCTAGTCTACAAAGGCTTGGAAGACCGATGGAGCATTCATCAACCCGTACGCCATGACGAGGTACTCATAGTGCCCTGAGGTAGTACTGAACGCCGTCTTCCACTCGTCTCCCTCCCGGATACGCACCAGATTGTAAGCGCTCCTGAGATTTAGTTTGGTGAAGAAGCGCACCCCGTGCATTGACTCAATCGCTGTGGCTTTGAGCGGTAGCGGGTAACTGTACCTCACAGTGATCTGGTTTAGGTCTCGATAGTCAATACACGGTTGCAGACCTCCCTCCTTCTTCTTCACAAAAAAGAAACTCGAGGAGGCGGGTGAAGTAGAGGACCGAATGAACCCCTGACGCAGGGATTCGGAGACATATGTTTCCATAGCCACCGTCTCCGCCTGTGACAGGGGATACACGTGACTCTTGGGAAGTGCGGCGTCTACCAGGAGATTTATCACACAATGCCCCCGACGATGAGATGGTAATTGAGTCGCCTTCTTTTTGGAGAAGGCGAGAGCCAAGTCGGAGTTTTCGGGGGAATGCGCACGGTGGAGACCTGGTCTGGACTTTCCACAGTAGTAGCACCAACCGAAACCCCTAAACACCTCCGCGAGCACTCTCGCGACCACCCCGTGAGAGCCCTCCGTTGCCATGAAACAGTGGGGTCATGACAGGCTAACCAGGGTAGGCCTAGCACAACGGGAAACGCAGGAGAGTCAATGAGGAAGAGACTGATTCTCTCCTTGTGACCCCACTGCGTCACCATGCCCAGAGGAGAGGTGGCCTCCCTAATCAACCCTGACCCTAATGGTCGACTGTCTAAGGCGTGAACTGGGAATGGGATAGCCACTGGAACAATGGGGATCCCTAAACTATGGGCGAATGATCTGTCTATAAAATTCCCTGACGCGCCTGAATCGACGAGTGCCTTATGCTGGGAATGCGTGGAAAACTCAGGAAAAGTAACATACAAAAACATATGTGCAACAGAAGGCTCTGGGTGAGAATGGTGCCGGCTCACCTGGGGTGACGCCAGAGTGCCCTGCCTGCTGCCTCGATCCCCAGAGGAACCAACCCGGCACCAAGCCCGACGATCCGACGTGGGATGGGCGCCACCAGAGCCAACCGGGGCAAGGAAACCTCTCGAGCCAGCTAGGTCGTGGAAGCCCAACGAGCTGGCTAGGCACCCCCGGTTCCATCGGTGGCGACCCAGAGCCGATGCCACCATACCAACCGGAACGCCAGTACTCCCTGATGCTTAGTGTGATGACTTCTGCATTCTGTCACCTGGAATGACACTGGAGAGACGAAGCAGATACAGGGAGTCAAAAAACATTAAGAACGAGACAGGAACAGCATCAGCAAACTAGTAATACAAACAAAAAACAATTAATGCAGAAGAACTGACAAATATAGGGGAGGTAATAACAGGTGATGAGCGAGTACAGGTGAGTCCAATATCGCTGATGCGCGTGACGAGGGAAGGCAGGTGTGCGTAATGGATGATAGGAGTGTGTGATGCAGGGCAGCCTGGCGCCCTCAAGCGCCAGGGGGGGAAGAGCGGGAGCAGACGTGACATGGAGTTTGCTAAACGGCACTTGGATTGGAACTGATGCTATGGATGAAAAATTGGTATTTGGCAAGGCACACAAGTGGTGGGTTTGCTATTGAAAGAAAGATGCATATGAAAAAAATAACCTCATACCTACTGTAAAATATGGTGGTGATCGTTGATGTTATGGGGCTGTTTTGCTTTCACTGGTCCTGAGGCCCTTAAGGTCAACAGCATCATAAAATCTACCAAGTAACTGGACATTTTAGCCAAAAACCTGGTTGCCTCTGACAGGAGGCTGAAACTTGTCCGAAAGTGGACCTTCCAGTGAGACATTGACCCAAAGAAGACATCACAATCCTAAAATAAATGAATAATTGACCACAAAATCAACATTTTGCAATGGCCATCCCAGTCTCCGGACTTAAACCACATTGAAAACTTGTGTTTTGAATTGAAGAGGGCAGTCCATAAGCGCAGACTGAAGGATATCAAGGATCTGGAAAGATTCTGTATGGAGGAATGATTTAAGATCCATCCCAATGTGTTCTCCATCTCATTAAACATTATAGAAAAAGGTTCTGTGCTATTGTCCTTGCAAGGGTAGGATGTAAAAAGTATTGAAAACAGGGGTGCCAATAATTTTGACTCGTATCTTTTTGAAAGAAAAACATTATAATATTTGTTAAACAAAATATATTTCTCTGAGCAATTGTATTGATATAAAATATAATTTTCTCTCTTTTTTGGATCATATACTATAGCTCAGTATTTGTAAAAAAAATAATATATATAGTATTTTTTGCTCATCTTTCTCAAGGGTTTGCCAATTCACCTGATTTGTCTGTCTGCATCCATATCCCCCATTGCTGTCAGGCCCTCAAGCTGCTCAGGGACATGCAGAGTTGGCAGGAGAGTCAGAGGGTGTGTAATTGTCTATGGATTGAACTGACACAAAACTTTGAAGACACAGTATATGATGTCCTCCGAAATCATGCCATCCAACTTTTGTTTTAACCAGGAAGTTCCATTAAGGTCAGAATACCTTTTCCGCAGTCCTTAGAAGACCTTAGAATAGTTCAGTGCCGTGCTCTTTCGCCACAGCCCTGTGTGACATTTAGACAATGCAGAGAGACAGGGCTATGTCATCACATCTCCAGGCGTATCCTAGTCCCAATTGGAAGTGTTGATCATCATGTATGTCCAGACCTCTATGAATTAGACAAAAAGAGCTGCTTTGTTTTTGTGTTGATCCAGAGCTCTATGGTATTTTGTCATGTAGTGTCATTTCCCAATGAATTAATTAAATGAGAGCTATAAAAAATCACACTGACAAATACAGTGTTACCAAACTATTGGATTGCTCAGTTCTTTTTGAAGGGATTTACCTGACTGATTTATCTCAGAACTTCGTCACATCTTGGGGTCAGAAAGTCTCTTAATCTACAATTAGACACCACCAGCATTTCTTTTTGATACTGTCACAAAGCTAACTAAAAAGCAGCATTCCCCAAGAGAGGATGGCTTTCACTTCAGCACTAATAAATTCATGAACTTCTTTGAGGAAAAGACCATGATCATTAGAAAGCAAATTACGGACTCCTCTTTAAATCTGCGTATTCCTCCAAAAGCTCAGTTGTCCTGAGTCTGCACAACTCTGCCAGGACCTAGGATCAAGGGAGACACTCAAGTTTTTTAGTACTATATCTCTTGACAGATTGATGAAAATAATCATGGCCTCTAAACCTTCAAGCTGCATACTGGACCCTATTTCAACTAAACTACTGAAAGAGCTGCTTCCTGTGCTTGGCCGACCTATGTTGAACATAATAAATAGCTCTCTATCCACCGGATGTGTACCAAACTCACTAAAAGTGGCAGTAATAAAGCCTCTCTTGAAAAAGCCAAACCTTGACCCAGACAATATAAAAAACTATCGGCCTTTATCGAATCTCCCATTCCTCTCAAACATTTTAGAAAAAGCTGTTGCATAGCAACTCACTGCCTTCCTGAAGACAAACAATGTATACGAAACGCTTCAGTCTGGTTTTAGACCCCATCATGGCATTGAGACTGCACTTGTGAAGATGGTAAATTACCTTTCAATGGCGTCAGACCGAGGCTCTGCATCTGTCCTCGTGCTCCTAGACCTTAGTGCTCCTTTTGATACCATTGATCATCACATTCTTTTGGAGAGATTGGAAACCCAAATTGGTCTACACTGACAAGTTCTGGCTTGGTTTAGATCTTATCTGTCGGAAAGATATCAGTTTGTCTCTGTGGATGGTTTGTCCTCTTGACAAATCAACTGTAAATTTCGGTGTTCCTCAAGGTTCTGTTTGAGGACCACTATTGTTTTCACCTCTTGGTGATGTCATTCGGAAACATAATGTTCACTTTCACTGCTATGCGGATGACACATAGCTGCACCCGAGCCGCCGCTGTAAGAAGTAAGAAGGCCCACCCGGACCCTCCCCTTTAGTGTCAGTTTTTGCGGCCGGAGTCCGCACCTTTGGGGGGTGGTACTGTCACGCCCTGACCTTAGTTATCTTTGTTTTCTTTATTATTTTGGTTAGGTCAGGGTGTGACGAGGGTGGTATGTGTGTTTTTGTCTTGTCTAGGGTTTTGGGTATGTCTAGGTGTGTGTGTGTAGTCTAAGCATTATGTAGGTCTATGGTGGCCTAGATTGGTTCCCAATCAGAGGCAGCTGTTTATCGTTGTCTCTGATTGGGGATCCTATTTAGGTTGCCATTTTCCAGTTTGGGTTGTGGGTGATTGTCTATGTGATGTTGTATGTCTGCAATCGTTATATTTAGCTTCACGTTCGTTTTTGTTATTTTGTGTTAGTTTGGTTATTATTCTTCGTTATAATTAAAGAAGATGTATTCACATCACGCTGCGCTTTGGTCTCCTCACTACGACGTTCGTGACATCTACACCTGCATTGCTTGCTGTTTGGGGTTTTAGGGTGGGTTTCTGTACAGCAGTTTGTGACATTAGCTGATGTAAGAAGGGCTTTTAAATACATTTGATTGATTGATTGATTGATTGATTGATTGATTGATTGATTGATTGATTGATTGATTGACCTCCATGCTGATAGGCTCTTTGGAAACGATTATAATATCTTATATTAATATAATGCCCTATATTAATATAATACCTCATAGTTGGGAGAAAAAAAGATAGCAGTGATCTAATAGTTGGGGGAATAACAGAAGATAATCTGTCAATTCTCTACAAACAAAACAAAATAAATAAAGTCAATATTATAGCATCATTTTTTTATACCCATGATATCCCCAAGAGGAAAGAACACAGGTTGAAGTCATAATAACCTTGATTCTATGAAGCTGAGACATGTTTCAGCCCTAGATAAATAACCGAGCCAGGCAGGATTTAAACATAAGGTCAATACTGGAGGTGTAAAAGTGACAATTGACTATGTTCTGGAACAGCAGCAGTAAACTCTCAGAAAAAAATAGTGCTATCTAGAACCTAAAACGGTTCTTCAGCTGTCCCCATAGGAGAACCCTTTGAAGAACCCTTTTCAGTTCCAGGTAGAACCTTTTCCAAAAAGGGTTCTACCTGGAATCAAAAAGGATTATCCTATGGGGACAGTCGAATAACCCTCTTGGAACCCTTTTTCCATGAGGGCATGCTCTCCTCTGAGGACCATCTCAATTCCTCTTCTGTTTCCACCTTTGGACAGTATTTGAGCCCAGGGCATTATTTCCCTAATGCTGGATTGGGGACCCACTGGTCGGTGCAACTCAATCTTCCTGGACCATGGCTCATGGCTGTAGACTAGGGTATGGCTAAATGGTGTTTTTGTACTGACAAGCAAATGGGAAAGGCATTATGTGGATGAGAGGAATTCTGCTATAAACCATTTCCCCTGGTTATGGATGTACTGTTGCAGCCATTTTCCAGAAAAAAACATATTTTTTTCCAAAGGCATGATCAGTAGCAGGAGCTCTATGCGCTTTAGGAGCTGATTTTCATCCCTCCTGGCACAATTTTAACTTTAGATGCCACTTTTGAGAGGATACCGCGCTGCTGGGTTTGATACTTCACGGCAATTGTGAAGTCATGGCCAAGATGAGGTTTATGACCTTTTATTAACTTAATTAACCTCCTGGAACTGCTGCAGTTTATATCAATGTACCGCGCTGAGAGATGTGACTTATACAGTGAACAGTGTTAGCTTGGGGATCTCAGAGGAGCTAACATGCCTTAGTCTATTCCCTCTGCAGCATGTGTGTATACATGCACTCTGTGTACAAAACATCCGTTTGCCCCCAGAACAGCCTCAATTCCTCGGGGCATGGACTACAAGGTGTTCGAAAGCATTCCACAGGGATGCTGGCCCATGTTGACTCCAGTACTTCCCACAGTTGTGTCAAGTTGGCTGGTACTTTGGGTGGTGGAACATGATTGATACACATGGGAAACATGAAAAACCTAACAAATCTTAATGTTGTCCCTCAGCAAGTTTCCCCGTCTTTTCCTTTGACCCAACTCGTATCGACACTCGTGTCTCTGTGTGACCAGGCGATCCTTTCAACACAACTCAGCTAATTGCTTCTTAATTATGTGCCCAACCTTCCATATGGAGATGTGCTTCCACAGTGTTATGTTTAATCAGCGACTAGTGGGAGCAATTTTACTTGCATGAGTGGGTGAAAACGTACTTTTATGATAAAATGTCACTTTCTTATGTTATAAAATACATTTTACCAAGCCAAATATTATTATTCATGTTCTGAATCGTTCAGTGGGGTCTTTCTCTAACATATCATTAATATTATATCCGAAAAGTCGGATTTCGTAACCTAATACATTGCTAATAAGCACTGAAATCTATTGATAGAACGGTGCCACTTTCTCACAGAAAATGTTGAGGATTTTACAGGTCGTGGTGGCCATCTGCAAAGTTGTTTACGCAGGTCGCAAAATTAGTATGACACGAGCTGAATTAAATGGAAAAGGCTTTGAAATTAAAAAAGCTTGCTCAGTACGGGAAAAAGTACAAAAATGTATCCACTCACTACTGTAAGTCGCTCTGGATAAAACTGTCTGCTAAATGACTGAAATGTAAACTGTAATGTAAATGATCCATGCTTCATTGACATTTCACAGAGTTTTTGTGGGAAATGTTTAAAAAATAACAGGAGTTTAGCATTGATATGAAAAGCGTATACTAAAATAAGAAAATACTACATGTCATGTCTTAAAATCAATATCTATCTTACCTCTATATTGTTTTATGTCCTCCGGATTCAAGAACAACAATGACAAGTTCAAAAGTGAGCCTGTCACTGAGCCTTAATTCACACAATGCTATTTTACAGATGTATTTTTTTGTACCACTTTAATCCTCTGGCTTCCACTGATTTAGTCACCCTAATTTTGTCCATCCTACAAGGGTATAAACTCCAATAACGTTTGAATGGATTATGATAGAGACATGCAGTTTGGACTATTGGTTTTCTTTGAGTAGTATCTACACAATAAACATAATATCATACCCATTGGTCAAAATATGTGTTTTTGATTGGACACCCTACATAATATTACTGATCCTCCTCTTTGACTGTCCAATTAGTTCAGTTCATCCATTTATTGAGTGACCTCATTTCCCAGATTTTCCTCCAAAAGTAAATTGATAATCGAGTGGAAAGTGATGCTTTAAGCAAAGTTATTTATTTAGATACTTTAATAGCTTACCTCAATAGAGCTTGGAAGTTCCTATCTACTTTTACAGTAATCCCTCGTTTATCGCGGGGGTTACGTTCCGAAAATGACCCGCGATAAGTGAAATCCGCGAAATAGAAAACTTCTTTTTTTTTTACAATTAGCAACTATTACATGTATACAAATACAGTGACTCACGTGTAGGCCGTTTCACTGCTCTTCAGACTGGGCCGCTGCATCCTGACTGCGCTCTGCAGTGTTCTCTTCTTCTGAAGCCCGCGGTGCAGGTGTGTTTGTTCGGGAGAAGAGCATAGTGATAGGCAGCTGTTGTCGCTCTTTTTTCTTCTTTGCAAAAAGATCCTTGTACACCGACATGCCACCATCGATTACGTTGGAGAACTGTAATGAACGGCTCGTCAAAGGGTCCCATTCCTCAGCTACTCGCTTAAGTTCAGTGGCCATTCGCACCATGGTTGCTAAGCGACCAAGCGTTAGTCCTTCCTTCCTTCCTGGCCAACTTAATGTAAATTTGCCAAGCTGTTTTATGTACGTACACATAACTGCACGAGACGACAAAATGATAGCACAATTCGTAGCATGTTTTGATACAAGAAGCGGGAGTGAGTTTTTAGCGAATCAGAATGCAGAGCACAATGCACCAAAAAAAAATAAAAAATGCATTATGAAAATCCGCGAAATAGCGAATCCGCGATAAGTGAACCGCGAAGTGGCGAGGGATCACTGTATATCGAAATTGCAATTGATGGTTACAGACCAAACTTTTAGCAGAACAAGTCCTGCAAATCCTTCCTGTCCGTCGACATCCTAAACAATGATGCAGATAACTGTCAAAATAATGGAAACCTTGGAGTAAATGAGGGATACAAAGTACACTATATATACAAAAGTATGTGGACACCCTTTCAAATGAGTAGATTTGGCTATTTCAGCCACACCCGTTACTGACAGGTGTACAAAATCGAGCACACAGCCATGCAATCTTCACAGACAAACATTGGCAGTAGAATGGCCCACACTGAAGAGCTCAGTGACATTCAACGTGGCACGTCGGTTAGTCAAACATGTCGGTTAGTCAAATTTCTGCCTTGCTAGAGCTTCCCAAGTCAACTGTATGTGCTGATATTGTGAAGTGGAAACTTCTAGGAGCAACAACGGCTCAGCCGCAAAGTGGTAGCACAACAACTGTTTGTCGGGAGCTTCGTGAAATGGGTTTTCATGGCCGAGCAGCTGCACACAAGCCTAAGATCACCATGCACAATGCCAAGCGTCGGCTGGAGTGGTGTAAATTCTTCAAGCTCTGTCAAATTGGTTGTTGATCATTGCTAGACCACCATTTTCAGGTCTTGTCATAGATTTTCAAGCAGGCTTAAGTCAAAACTGTAACTCGGCCACTCAGGAGCATTCACTTTCTTTATTTAAGCAACTCCAGTGTAAATTTGGCCTTGTGTCTTAGGTTATTTTCCTGCTGAAAGGTGAATTCATCTCCCAGTGTCTGGTGGAAAGCAGACTGAACCAAATTTTCCTCTAGGATTTTTCCTGTGCTTGGCTCCATTATGTTTCTTTTTTATCCTGAAAAACTCCCCGGTCCTTAGTGATTACAAGCATTCTCATGACACCATGCAGCCACCACTATGCTTGAAAATATGGAGAGTGGTACTCAGTAATGTGTTGTATTGGATTAATACATTTTGTTGCAGTAATACCTTTAGTGGCTTGTTGCAAACAGGATGCATGTTTTGGAATATTTTTTATTCTGTACATGCTTCCCTCTTTTCACACTACCATTTAGGTTAGTATGTTGGATTAACCACAATGTTGTTGATCCATTTTTCATATTACTCCTATCACAGCCATTAAATTCTAGTGTCTTACCGTCATTTATATTGGCAGGTCTTTATTGGTTATAATCTATATCCCGCTGGGATCACCAACACAAAACTAAAAGTTCTCAGAAAGGAACGTTCATTTTTAGGTTGCAGGGAGGTTCTGCAAATGTTTTACTATGGTTCCCTGAACGTTTTCCTGGGATTCTTTATTAACGGTCTGAGAACGGAAATTATAGGTTATTTGAAGGTAATTAAATAATGTTCTGAGAACATGTTTCAATAAGACTTTTAACACTGCTAGCTTTGTGAACTACAAGCACAGATGGGACACGTGGAAATGTATTTGCTTTGGCATTAATCATGCAAAAAAATACGTTTATTGTGGCATGGCATCAGTGAGATTCAAACATATGATCTTCTGTTCTCTATCCATGGAGTTGGTCCACTGTGTCACCAGGATGGAGCTAGCATGCCATGTTGTTTTTTTACTCATACAAAGCTGTTCATATTAGTCTATTCAAACAGACCCCATTTCAAAGGAAACAAGCACTTATTAAGATCAGGTGTGGCCAATTAGTGGGCGCAGCCAACACTCCTGAACAGACTTATCAATATAGAAGATAGAGAGAGATTTGTTGATGCTGAGAATGGAATGTATGTTTTTAAATAACATTCTTAGAATGTTCTTTGAACATTACTAATGTCTTCTTGTGGTTTTTATGGAACGTTTTCTTAATGTTCTGAGAATATGACTTTAAACAGAACCATGACGAAACCTGCAGAAAACGTTATGCTGAAGTACTGAAATTCCCACAAAGAATGTTGTTTCTTAGCATTCTCTGAACAATTTGAGAACATTACATTAAATGGAACCATGAGGAAGCCTGTAGGAAACATTATGCTGAAGTACTGAAATTCCTACCTAAGAAAGATATGGCTCTCTGAATGTTATGTGCTAGCTAGGTATCATGCACCATTCCCAGAACATTGTGGGAAGGTTGTATGCAAAATATCCATAGGACAACCACACTTTCACCAAGCTCTAAGAGACATATGGTTCTCAGAACTTTATTTGCTAGCTGGGAAGTCATGACTGTGCGCTACAGACTATCAGTAACATTTCAACTAACTATCTACTAACCCTAACTCTAACCATAACATGAACCCTTATCCTAACCCTAAACTTAACCCTTACCCTAGCCCTAACCCTAACCTTTACCCTAACCCTTATTCTTAACCTAAACGTAACATTAGCAAGCAGTTGCTTATCAACAGATAGTTTGTTGATAGTATGACCATCTTTAGAGAATCTACAGATGGAAAATCTGGACTATCCAAATAAAGTGTGACCCAATTTAATTTTGCATTGAGGTCTTCTTCTAATGATGCCAATTTGAATGCAAAGCTTCCATTTTATAACAATTTTATTTGAACGCCCCATTCGTCAAAACACAATTACCTGTCTGAAAGGGGTTCTCTTTCATTGAGTTCCACTTTTCCTTTCTGATGTAGGAAATCTGCCACAGTTGCCACAGTTGAATGCCTACAGTTGGTGATAGCAGTCATCCTCCAGCTATTGTGAGTCAGTGATTGGAATTTAGTCTTTGCCATGAGCAACTTCATGTCGAATTATAAAAGACAACAAAAACAAACCACTACATGGTGACTCACCAGTAGCATCTGTTCAAAGGTTCATAGCACCATTATTATGTTCTCAAACTGAAAAGATCCTTGCTAAAGTGTTGCTTCCTGAAGAAAATTATACAGCTGTTTCATTATATTTTTAGATTTTCCTCATCGATCTGCTTTTCTGTTGTTGGTTTTTCAGCTCTGCCTGCTCAGTGTGTCTGTTCAGAGAGTGAATTCTTAGGAGAGATTAGACTGCAGTGGGAGACAAGTCAGACAAAGACAGTTTCAGTACTCCAACCCCATCCTTCATAATGACTGTGTCAACCACTTGTGAACTTGAAGGCATGTTGAAAGAAGGGAGCAGGTATGGGACTGCTTCGTACCCGTATAATTCTTTAATCGTAGCCAAAGAAATCAATTTGCGTCCAGATAAGTGGGCTAGGCACTGTCTACTACAATCCCACCCTCAGGGAGCTCAATAGCAATTATGTTAGAGTGCTGCCAAGGACATGGCTGTAGATTCTCAAGTTTCAAGTTTTATTTGTCACATGCACAGGTACATTGAAATGCCTTACTTGAAAGTCCATCCCACCAGTGGAGTATTCAATATTGTATGTTTAAACCTTGAGACAATTGAGACATGGATTGTGTATGTATGCCATTCAGAGGGTGAACGGGCAAGACAAAATATTTAAGTGCCTTTGAACGCACTATGGTAGTAGGTGCCAGGCGCAACGGTTTGAGTGTGTCATGAACTGCAAAGCGGCGGGGTTTTTCACTCTCAACAGCTTCCTGTGTGTATCAAGAATGGTCCACCACCCAAAGGACATCCAGCCAACTTGACACAACTGTGGGAAGTATTGGAGTCAACATGGACCAGCATCCCTGTGATAATGGAGGTGACTAGGGAAACGTTCCCGCTGTTCTTACGTTCAAACTAAAACAATGTAACTAATAATGGCATCTTTATGCTTTCGTTAATAAAATAATTATAAAAATAGTATTTCCAAATGCAGATGTTTATTTAGTTATGGATCCATAACAAATTACTATTGGAATAAATATCAATGAAATACAGAAATATTGGAACAGAAGTTGTCTAATGAAGGAAAACAAATTGTTGCTTACTGGAAAATACTATTTCAAACACACATGTTCACGTTGTACAGCGCCATTATGGCTATTAGCAGGTAGCTGGACAATGGACTTGCCTAGAAGGAGGGTAGGGGGAGAATTATATCGTCAAATGTATTTCTAAGATAGGTTGGCTGTATCACAACTGGCCATGATTGGTTGCAATTTCAGTTTAATCCACCAGAAAAGACAAAACAAATAATAATCAATAGTAATTGATTGGGAGTCCCATAGAGCGGCGCACAATTGGCCCAGCATTTCTCTCCCTCTAAAAACAGAAATAAATATTTTGGCCTTTATTCAGATTACAATCGCTCACTTTCGTTTTTTTTTAAACAAAATAACCTCGTTATGTATTACAGGGATGCAAACTAGTCACCTTTCGGCAAAATTCCTATGTGATTCGTGTAGATCCAATTAGAAAAGTGAGGGGGGCTTTGGATGATTATTAGCTGTATGCAAACGAGTGATGCGCGTTTGGAGCAATACTGGCTGTATCCAAGGCTCAGCCAATCGTTCACATAACAACAGAATGCAGCATGCGACTGAAGAGAGAAGAGACAACCGATTTGCAGAGACAACCAAATTACAGCATCAGCGTGCACTCTGGAAAGACAGCGGGAGAGTGGAAAGGCAGTTTGTATCCATAAGTTTGCCAGTTAACTTACAGCAGCGTGTCCCCTGAACAATAACGAAGAGGTAGGTGAGAAGCCTGACCATGGAGACAGGGGTGAGAAGGTGATGAAGCATACTTCATGAGCTGTAACCGAAAAACAACTGGCATTTGGAAAGTTTGAGGTGAGGGAGAAAGTGTGGTAGAACAAGTACTGTTAGCATTGTTAAGTATCTTGCTAGCTGGATCTAATTGTCTATTAGCTAGCCACATTAGCCAACTTAATTGATCAAATAATTTAGTTAATTAGCTGGCTAATAAAGTCAGACAGCTAACGTTAGCTAGCTAACGTTACAACATCAGATGAGCTAACATTAGTAACCTAACCAATTTGCTATCGTATTAACTGGTAACGTCATACGACTCCTTGCCGTTCCTCAAGTTATAACGCGTTAGTTGCTTACTGGACCCTGGCAATCTGTGTGAAATGTTAACTAGCTAACAAATTAACTACTATCTGTGAACTACTGTTTTCCCTCTACAGTATGTGGTTAATTTTCAGAATGAGAGAATTAGGTGAAATGTGTAGCTGGAGCTGGACCTGGCTTAAGCTGGATGCCACTAGAGGTGAAAGGAACACCACACACTTTCTCTCTTTCTTACTTTTTCAGTCAGTGGATAAAAAAGGGTATGCGAGGAGGTGTACTATGCCTGAAAGAGATCAATTATGCAAACAAAAGGTATCATGCTCTGCTAGCACATTGTAGAACAGATGTCCACAGGCAGAAAGTGTACAATGTCATAATGTGCAGTGTAGCCCAACGATATTGCTTTTCTTGCGTTGAACTTGGCAGTAACACTTGTGTGTGAGTGAATTTTCTACTCTGTGAATGTTATTTTTGCACACATGTAGCCTTGTACATTTGATCGATGTCTACTATAGTGGCCACTATAATAGAGCAAAAATAGAATGCCTGTTTGTTTCATTCTATTTAAGACGTAAGATGTTTTTTTCTCAAGTGCAATATTTATATGTATGTGGTCACAAGCGTTCTATTATAAAGGCTGTCATGGCTAACTGCAATATTAGTGTATTGTTTTTTCTCAGGGCTTGAGTGTCATTTGCTGTAAAGTCTAGGCAACAAATAACATTGAATTGCTTTCTTTACATTTTATAACTGTGAGTTAGGTTCACATTAACCATTTTTTATTTTCCACACATCATGTAGATCATTTTCTTTGTTGTTTAATTAGTTAAAACCTGCATTTCCCCCTTTTTGCGAAACCTGACTAGCATAGCCTAGCCTAACGGGACAGGGATATCATATAATATAATTTCATGAAATCACAAGTCCAATACAGCAAATGAAAGATAAACATCTTGTGAATCCAGCCATCATTTGCGATTTTTAAAATGTTTTACAGCGAAAACACAATATGTATTTATATTAGCTAACCACAATAGCCAAACACACAACGGCATATTTTCACCATGTTTCCACCGCATAGGTAGCCTTCACAAAACCCACAAATAGAGATAAAATTAATCACTAACCTTGAACAACTTCATCAGATGACAGTCTTATAACATCATGTTATACAATACATTTATGTTTTGTTCGAAAATGTGCATATTTATAGCTACAAATCCTGGTTTTACATTGCAGCCACCATCACAAATAGCACCAAAGCAGCCAGAATAATTACAGAGAGCAACGTGAAATACATAAATACTCATCATAAAACATTTATGAAAAATACATGGTGTGCAGCAAATGAAAGATAAACATCTTGTGAATCCAGCCAATATTTCCGATTTTTTAAGTGTTTTACAGCGAAAACACAATATATATTTCTATTAGCTCACTACAGTAGCCAAACACACAACGCAATTTACTCCCCGCCAAAATAGCTTGCACAAAACCGACAAAATAGAGATAAAATGAATCACTAACCTTGAACAACTTCATCAGATGACAGTCTTATAACATCATGTTATACAATACATTTATGTTTTTGTCGTGTCTTTGCTATCGTTAAATTGAAGACTTATAGTTTTTATCAAAGATTCCTGTAATTAGGGATTATGCGATCACTTGAGTAATAACGTAACTAATTAACTATGAATTCAAGGGCACCAGGGAAAGTTATTAGATTACAAAGTTATAATTTCCCAATATAACCTTTCAGATATTTTCATATCTGATCAATAGTCTTCTAATTAATGATTTATTTACTTTACCTCACGTTAGTCTCATTCCAAACGTCGTAAATTGTTGATTATCTGCACGAACCCAGTCTTCACTATGAGTCATCCATACATCAATTGTCTTAAATCATTTATTTATTACTAACTAATTAATTCACAGAAATGCAAAAACAAACAAACAAACTTAAAATAGTTACATGAAATGATGGGAGAAATATGCCCTAGTGGGCTGAACCGGCATAGCGGCTTGTTAGACAAAGGGAATGTTGCGTTCGACTAAGAATTCACTACAGAGTTCACAATTATAACAATTGACATGCTAATCCTTACACATGAACACTCACTCATTCGGGAACAATTGCAATCAATATATATATATAGTTATGCTCGGTGTGTGTCGTCTTGATCGTTGGAGAGAAGTTTGTTTCTGTTGGAGTGAAGTTAGTTTCTGTTGGAGTTCCTTCTGTCTCGGTTATTGTGGATAGTTCAGTGACATTCGTTATAGAATGGATGTTTCGGCGGTTGTCTTTCTTCGCGTTCAATGATACCGAATTCCTAGCTGCAGACTAGTAGTCAATATCAAAGACTTGTTCTTATTCGGCTAAGAGTTTAACCACGTGGTATGGTTAAAGATTCAGCAATGGTACTCAACCTTCGTTCTCCCCATGGAGGATCAACATGGTCTAATGGTAATTTCTCAGAGTTGACTTTTATTCAGATAGCAGGAAGGGGCTGTCCTTGGATGTCTGACCCAACTGGCTCAGGGGCGGGTCCTCGGGTTTAGTTCAAATCAAAAAGGGATTTGTATTTTTCTTAATTAAACAGTCCAAAATCATATTACACAATTATACAAACAGTATCATACTCACTCATTCATTTTATACAACAAACAGATGTAAACCTCATATCTGAGGTTATTATATAAACAGCGGTATGGTAATGTAGTCCCACAGTCTCTCATGAGTTTCCCACGTGGTGGCCAATGGGCATGTTAATAGCTGGACTCTCCACCGATCTTTTATACTTTTGCAGGAACATGAAATATGTTCGTACCTCAAGTTCTGTGAGGTGGGAGAAAATTCCTTTGTCCTGAAAGTTTACCCTCTCTCTTAATACTGTTTGGCCATGAGGAGATTCTCAGGAATTTACGACGTCTCTCTGTGATCACAGCATGGGTTGAAGGATGAAAGGGAAAGGCAGGGAGAGGGGGATGGGGTTTGCAATACCCAAGCAGGCGACGTCATGACATTTTGTTCGAAAATGTGCATATTTAGAGCTGCAAATCGGGGTTATACATTGTGAATACGTAGCAACGATTCACCAGAATGTCCGGAGATATTTTGGACACTCACCTAATCTGACCAAAGAACTCATCATAAACTTTACATAAAAATACTTGTTGTATGGCAAATGAAAGATACACTGGTTCTTAATGCAACCGCTGTGTTAGATTTTTTTTAATAACTTTACCACAACATACAGCATGCGTTATTGTGAGACAGCGCTCACCAACACGGCGGAGAATAGGAGTCAACATATTACACAGAAATACGAAATAACATCATAAATGTTGTCTTACTTTTGCTGTTCTTCCATCAGAATGTTGTGCAAGGAGTCCTAGGTCCAGAATAAATCGTTGTTTGGCTTTAGAATGTCCATTTCTTCTGTCGAATTAGCAACCTTGGCTAGCCATGTCGAGCTCACGTGTCCATCATCTCTTGACGCATGGAACTAAAAATTCCAAAATTCCCAATAAACGTTGAATAAACTGATCAAACTCGGTTGAAAAATCCTACTTTATGATGTTTTTCTCATATGTATCAAATAAAATCAGAGCCGGAGCAATTCGCCGTGTATACCGAACGCTCTTCAGAAGACAATGTCGAGGTCCCCCGCGCGCCGTCGAAAACAAACAAAATACCGGACCTGCCACTCCAAAATTCTTATTCGGCCTCAGATCAAGCTAGACACCCCATTCAACCTTCCACTGCCTGTTGACATCTAGTGGAAGGCGTATGGAGTGCATACATATCGATAAATAAAAGACAGTTGAATAGACAGGTCCTGAAACAGAGCCTCGTTTTCAGATTTTTCACTTCCTATATGGAAGTTTGCTGCCAAATGAGTTCTGTTTTACTCACAGATATAATTCAAACTGTTTTAGAAACTTCAGAGTGTTTTCTATCCAATAGTAATAATAATATGCATATTGTATGATCTAGAACAGAGTACGAGGCCGTTTAATTTGGGCACGATTTTTTCCAAAGTGAAAACAGCGCCCCCCTATTGACAAGAAGTTTTAAGAACAAATTGTTATTTACAAGGACAGCCTACTCCTTCCTCCCTGTCGGGGAATTGAGCCCCGGTCTCCTGCGTGCCCGCACGACACAGGGATTCTTTAGCTAAATAGCCAAGTACTGTAGCCGACTGTCACGTCGTACAGCGCCAATTTTCTGTTCCATCCTAATGGAAACCCAGAGGATTTTTAATTTTTCTTGGAATAGAAACACCATAATATGAATCAAATTAATTAAGCAACATTTCTTAAAATCAGTCTCATGTTCTTACAAAAAAAGGTTTTAAATTCTCTAGTACAGCCACTATTGAAGGCTATCAAATGCTTCTCAAAGATGCCCTCTGGTGGTCAAACTAGCACTAACTAGCGTTAATGGTACCAGTGCTTGGCACTTAAATAACATGTAATAGAATTGTGCATGCACAGTGCCGCAGTACGCTGCAACTTTTAAAGGACGAACCACTGTACAACATTCCTAGAAGCTGAAAATGTCCCAGTTCTTCTGGGTTACGTTCCCCAGCAAGATAATAAAAAAATGGTGCTCAAACAGAATGGGGAGCCACCCTTTGACATGATGACAGCTTTGCACACTCTCGGCATACTCTCAATCAGCTGGAATGCATTTAAATGTTTGTGACAAGGTAGGGGTATACAGAAAATTTGATTTGGCAAAAGACCAAGTCCATATTATGGCAAGAACAGCTCAAATAAGCAAAGAGAAATGATAGTCCATCATGACTTTAAGACACAAGAACTGTGAAAGTTTTTTCAAGTGCAGTTCCAAAAACTATCAAACGCTATGATGAAAATGTCTCTCATGAGGACCGCCACAGGAAAGGAAGACCCAGAGTTACCTCTGCTGCAGAGGATGAGTTCATTAGAGTTACCAGCCTCAGATAGCAGCCCAAATAAATGCGTCACAGAGTTCAAGTAACAGACATATCTCAACATCAACTGTTCAGAGGAGACTGCATGGATCAGGCCTTCATGTTCAAATTGCTGAAGAAAGCAAACACTACTAAACAACACCAATAATAAGAAGAGACTTGCTTGGGCCAAGAAACACGAGCAATGGACATTAGACCGGTGGAAATCTATCCGTTGGTCCAAATTTGAGATTTTTTGTTCCAACCGCCTTGTCTTTGTGAGAGTAGGTGAACGGATGATATCTGCATGTGTGGTTCCCACCGTGAAGCACGGAAGAGGAGGTGTGATGGTGTGGGGGTGCTTTCCTGGTGACACTGTCTGTGATTTATTTAGAATTCAAGGCACAATTAACCAGCATGGCTACAACAGCATTCTCCAGCGATACGCCATTCCATCTGGTTTGCGCTTTGTGGGACTATCATTTGTTTTTCAACAGGACAATGACCCAACACACCTCCAGGCTGTGTAAGGGCTGTATC
Source organism: Salvelinus alpinus (assembly GCF_045679555.1). Taxonomy (NCBI): domain Eukaryota; kingdom Metazoa; phylum Chordata; class Actinopteri; order Salmoniformes; family Salmonidae; genus Salvelinus; species Salvelinus alpinus. Next base: position 20,099,145 of record NC_092091.1, read on the forward strand.
AGATGACCTGGCCTTCACAATCACCCAACCTCAACCCAATTGGGGATGGTTTGGGATGAGTTGGACCGCAGCGTGAAGGAAAAGCAGCCAACAAGTGCTCGTCATATGTGGGAACTCCTTCAAGACTGTTGTAAAAGCATTCCAGGTGAAGCTGATTGAAAGAATGGCAAGAGTGCGCAAAGCTGTCATCATGGCAAAAGGTGGCTCCTTCGAAAAATCTAACATCGAAAATATATTTTGATTTGTTTAACACATTTTTGGTTACTACATGACTCCATATATGTTATTTCCTATTTGTGATGTCTTCACTATTATTCTACAATGTAGAAAATAGTAAAAATAAAGAAAAACCCTTGAATGAGTAGGTGTGTCCAAACTTTTGACTGGTACTGTAAGTATTCAGACCCTTTACTCAGTACTTTGTTGAAGCACCTTTGGCACCGATTTCAGCCTCGAGTGTTCTTGGGTATGACGCAACAAGCTCGGTACACCTGTATTTGGGGAGTTTCTCCTATTCTTCTCTGCAGATCCTCTCAAGTTCTGTAAATTGTCCAGTGTCGATTTTTATGAATTGTTCAGCTGTCTAATGGCTTGGGGGTAGAAGCTGTTGAGAAGCCTTTTGGTCCTAGACTTGGCGCTCCCGTACCGCTTGTCGTGCGGTAGCAGAGAAAACAGTCTATATCCGGGTGACTGGAGTCTCTGACAATTTTATGGACTTTCCTCTGACACCGACTATTATATAGGTGCTGGATGGCAGGAAGCTTGGCTTGATGTACTGGGCCGTTCGCACTACCCTCTGTAGTGCCTTACGGTCAGATGCCGAGCAGTTGCCAAACCAGGTGGTGATGCAACCGGTCAGGATGCTCTCGTTGGTGCAGCTGTAGAAACTTTTGAGAATCTGGGGGCCCATGCCAAATCTTTTCTGAGGGGGAAAATGTTTTGTTGTGCCCTCTTCACAACTGTCTTGTGTTTGGATCATGATAGCTCGTTGGTGATGTGGACACCAAGGAACTTGAAACTCTCATCCCGCTCCACTACAGCCCCGTCGATGTTAATGGGGGCCTGTTCGGACCACCTTTTCCTGTAGTCCACGATCAGCTCCATTGTCTTGCGCACATTGAGGGAGAGGTTGTTGTCCTGGCACCACACTGCCAGTTCTCTGACCTGCTCCCTATAGGCCGTCTCATCGTTGTCGGTGATCAGGCCTACCACTGTTGTGTCATCAGCAAACTTAATGATGGTGTTGGAGTCATGTTTGGCCATGCAGTTGAGGGTGAACAGGGAATACAGGAGGGAACTAAGTACACACCCCTGAGGGTGGAATCAGCATGGCAGACGTGTTGTTGCCTAGTCTTACCACCTGGGGGCGGCCCATCAGGAAGTCCAGGATCCAGTTGCAGAAGGAGGTGTTTTGTCCCAGAGTCCTTAGCTTAGTGATGAGCTTTGTGGCCACTATGGTGTTGAACGCTGAGCTGTAGTTGGTGAACAGCATTCTCACATACAGTTGAAGTCGGAAGTTTACAAACACTTAGTTTGGAGTCATTAAACTCGTTTTTCAACCACTCCATAAATTTCTTGTTAACAAACTATAGTTTTGGTAAGTCGGTTAGGACATCTACTTTGTGCATGACACAAGTCATTTTTCCAACAATTGTTTACAGACAGATTATTTCACTTATAATTCACTGTATCACAATTCCAGTCGGTCAGAAGTTTACATACACTAAGTTGACTGTGCCTTTAAACAGTCTGATGAAACAAAAATAAAACTGTTTGGCCATAATGACCATAGTTATGTTTGGAGGAAAAAGGGGGATCCTTGCAAGCCGAAGAACACCATCCCAACCATGAAGCACGGGGGTGGCTGCATCATGTGGTGGGGGTGCTTTGCTGCAGGAGGGACTGGTGCACTTCACAAAATAGATGGCAACATGAGGAAGGAAAAGTATGTGGATATATTGAAGCAACATCTCAAGACATCAGTTAGGAAGTTAATGCTTGGTCGCAAATGGGTCTTCCAAATGAACAATGACCCCAAGCATACTTCCAAAGTTGTGGCAAAATGGCTTAAGGACAACAAAGTTAAGGTATTGGAGTGGCCATCACAAAGCCCTGACCTCAATCCTATAGAAAATTTGTGGGCAGAACTGAAAAAGCGTGTGCGAGCAAGGAGGCCTACAAACCTGACTCAGTTACACCAGCCCTGTCAGGAGGAATGGGCCAAAATTCACCCAACTTATTGTGGGAAGCTTGTGGAAGGCTACCCGAAATGTTTGACCCAAGTTAAACAATTTAAAGGCAATGCTACCAAATACTAATTGAGTGTATGTAAACTTCTGACCCACTGGGAATGTGATGAAAGAAATACAAGCTGAAATAAATCATTCTCTCTACTATTATTCTGACATTTCACATTCTGAAAATAAAGTAGTGATCCTAACTGACCTAAGACAGGGAATTTTTACTAGGATTAAATGTCAGGAATTGTGTAAAACTGAGTTTAAATGTATTTGGCTTGGTGTATGTAAACTTCCGACTTCAACTGTGGGTGTTCCTTTTATCCAGGTGAGAAATGGCGGTGGGTAGTGTGATTGAGATTGCGTCATCTGTGGATCTGTTGGGCGGTATACAAATTGGAGTGGGTCTAGGATGTCCGGGAGGATGATGTTGATGTGAGCCATGACCAGCCTTTCATAGCACTTCATGGCTACTAAATGAATGTTGCCACGTTGGCATGGACAGTTCACGTAGACCACCTGATGATTTGGACAATAAAATAATGTCCAGAGAGTTTTTGGATGATTGAGGGTGGGGGGGTCACTGCGTGGTGGTCGACCTGCTTGGAGTGTTGTGCTGCCGTTGATAAATTGCAGTGTATTTGATCCCTGGTCGCCATGACAGGCACTGATTAAGTGTCCAAGCAACGAAAGCAACAAGAAAACACTGTTGCAGTCCACAGGCATCAATTTACTCAGGCTTTAATTAAAATCCTGCCAGCCCAGCAGCTTCTAAGAATAGGAAAAAGGTTACGCACCGGTATATGGGGTCACAGACAGTGATGGGAGAGGAAATGGTCCGTCACATCTAGTTTTGGGCTACTTCTGACAGCCTGGTAGCAGGGTATGAGCCCGGCACCATTAAGAAAATGACTGGGTTGTTATCCTATTTTCTGTTTGCTCTTATCTCCTCTCTTTGTACAGCTCCAGTTCGTGTAATAATACCTCTCTGGCAATGGCAAGCAAGGTGTGAGTGGGTTTTGATATTATGAGACTGGTATGAGTTGCTTGAAAAGGATCCTATTGTTTTAGGTTGAGGAAATATACTCAATACTGTACAAGTGCAAATGGCTGATGCAGGGGATGGGATTTGACATACAGTATGTATGCAATAGGAATAGAGATTGAGTCAGTGACAAAGGTTAAATGAGTCAATGCTGAGATAAGAGCAACACATACAGTATAGCGTACAGAGTAGGTTGTGTCGATGCCCCAAAGACCACATCATTTTTCGTTACTGTCAATAGAGTCAATGGCACTTGAAAGGTAAATGGTAATAAATGTCAGGGGGATGACCCCGGTCTATAGCTTGAGGGTAGAATGTGTGCCAGTTCAAACAGTGGTTAAGGAAAATACACCATGGTCCAACATGCAACCTCACTGACACTGTCAGTTTCACTGAATATGTCAAAGTTGATGAGACGGCTATGGAGACGTTAGTTAAAAATCAGATTAAAACTTGTAATAACTAATCATAATCTTCTCCTCAAATTACAGAGACAGTTTGACACTTTTCCTTCCCCTGTTGGGTGCTGCTAATCTTACTTTCTGTCTAATGAGAGATGGATTAGAGACGGAGAGAGAGCGAATTGACATCGTTACCAAATGTAAAATGTTAATACATTCTAAGATTGTACAGTATGAATAGGTATCTGCCATCATGTGATCAGGCCCTGGTTGTGTTTATCCTCTCTGTGTCAGCAGTAATATACATTGTTAATGGGCAGTGAGTGAATAAACAAATCTGCATGGTCAATCTGACGTCTGCATTGGCCGTACAGTATTAAGGTGATATGGCCTCTGCAGAAGTCAGGGCATTCATACTTCTTGCGCTTCGCTGAGCAGCGCAGAGCTGGTGTGAAGGAAGTTGTCAAGGAAGTGAGTACAGTACCTTCCACCCTCACCTACCGTCAACCAATCATGTCAATGCGGAGCTATACGGAGCCCCCGCATTGTCACAAGATATGAGAGGCACATGGCAATGTAGTACAGAGCTCAATTTGGCCTCTGTGTGCCTCCGGAGACTCTGCAATTGCCTCACACCACCCACACAGCGCCTCTGACCACCTTTTCTGATCAAGCATAGATTGGCTCTCATGGCCTCTTGAACGTTAGGGAACATTTTTGATTTCTGCCTAAATAGACATACCAAAAAAGTTATAGTTTTTCATGAGATGGCCATAACAATAACTGGTAATGCTGCATAGTTTGAGAAAGGTCTGGAACATTTTTTATAAATTGCAGAGGTGTTCTCACTATTGAGGACACAAGCTCAAGTACATAGTACAAATATTGATTATATGTGATTTCTTGTTCTATTAAACAAAAGTGGGGCAATAGGTCTTGAAATTACAGACATGGTTTCTAAATATATGTAGTAACAATCAAATTATAAATGACTTATTATAAGATTTCACCTTTCTTATAAATGTAAAATAAATATAGTATGATCATACTTAGCGACAGTACAATATAAGTACCATTTCATATAACTGACTGCAGAGACATTTCTGCCAAACTTCCTCTGACTCAGAGACACTATTCAAATGTGTGCAGACTTGTTACAACAAGCTTTAAGCACAATATGATTTTGTCCGTCTGTGACCAAGAGAACGTGGTCTCTGTTTTCAACTCTACTAAATGATTTCGTATTTTTTCTTGTTGAGAGCTATCAGTCCATCACAGCAAGATAAAACGTATATTGTTGCATCCGCTCGGCTCTCCTGTTTCGTATGCGCTATTGCAAGCACAGCTACAAGGTCACAGGCACAATAAATCGTTCCTTTGTCTGGATAGGCCAGAACATGTAATTCCCTGTACAAATGGACGATTTCCTGTATCTGTGAAGGTGCGCTTGCAATAGTGTATATGAATTGGTACAACCAGCGCTTTTAGGGAGTGTAAAGCACCTTTCACAGAGCGCACTGTACACAGAAAAAAGGTCTGGAACCGATCCAGAACTGGTCAAAGTCCCTTAAATAGGGGACTTGACGGTTAAGATGATTTATGGCAATAGTAACCCTGCCTCCATAATAAGGCAATCAATTCAATCTTCTATCAATTGGATCAAATGAATGCTTCATCTTCATTCCCTGTAGGAGCCACCATAATGGAAGTTTTAAATGTCGGATCTCCATGGCAAAATGCATCATTCACCTGAGTTTAGTCAAAATGGGGCAAGTGGTGTCTGTCTAACGCACAAACGAACGCACAAGAGCATGGCCTCTTTGTCTTCATCAGATCCATAGTACGGAGACAGATTTCATTGTGGGGGACATTACATGTGATTATTCCTAAAAAATATATAAAAATAAAAACATTGCCAAAAATTATTAATTGTCAACTGTATCTGTATGGAATTGCATTGTGTATAGATAGTCTACACACCCTTTCAACATTTCTGTGAATAGGCGGATCTTATAGATCCTCATGGGAAACTTGTTTCTCATGAGGAGATGCATACACGTATAAAATGTCATGACTGTAGCGCAAACTGTACAAGATATATGCTTGCTCAAAGTTTGGCATTTCAGTTACTATAGTGCCCCTCTTGGGCCAATCAATGTGAATGCCGCATCCTTCACCCAAGTTTCGTAAACATCGGTCCAGTGGTGTCTGATATATCATGTGTTACAAACATACATACTAACCTATGTACGAACAGAGGGAGACAGATCCATAGTCCACCCCCATAATGATCATTCCCAGTACTTATAGTGAGTGTTTCTTGTTTTCACGGATGTAACACTCTGACTCATCCTCCCACTGTTGTGGGAGGAAATAACAAGCATGTCTGCCACTGTGTCTCTACTTTAGGGAGACGTGTGGACATCTTTTACCAAACAAAGCAACAGTGTAGGCGACTTGAATACAGAATCAGTCTGGTTGCCAGGCTAGAGAATATGTACTTGAGATGAATGTATTAGTCATTCACAGAAAACAAGAACCGATGGAAAGGAAGGAAATCTGAGGCTAGAGCTAGTGGTTGGCTTGTTTAAAAATATATTTCCCATGTTTCATGTGCATAAACAGTTGAATTACTGTGTTGTCCTGACACAACATGTCTTCATGCAATCATGTAAAAGAGACCCATATAACGCTAACACTAGACACAGTTGTCAAGTGTGTGTTGTCCTTGAAGTAAGTATAACTGTATAGATTGACTGCATATAGCAAGCATGAACACAGACTCCTCCCTGTGTCTGCCTGCATTGATCCCTGCACAACACATTTCTCTCATCATCCTTTCATTTACCCTCAACCTGCTTTCTCTCATCATCCTTTAATTTACCCTCAACCTGCTTTCTATCTTCATCCTTTCATTTACCCTCAACCTGCTTCCTCTCATCATCCTTTCATTTACCCTCAACCTGCTTCCTCTCATCATTCTTTCATTTACCCTCAACCTGCTTCCTCTCATCATCCTTTAATTTACCCTCAACCTGCTTTCTCTCATCATCCTTTCATTTACCCTCAACCTGCTTCCTCTCATCATCCTTTAATTTACCCTCAACCTGCTTCCTCTCATCATCCTTTAATTTACCCTCAACCTGCTTTCTCTCATCATCCTTTCATTTACCCTCAACCTGCTTCCTCTCATCATCCTTTAATTTACCCTCAACCTGCTTTCTCTCATCATCCTTTCATTTACCCTCAACCTGCTTCCTCTCATCATCCTTTAATTTACCCTCAACCTGCTTTCTATCTTCATCCTTTCATTTACCCTCAACCTGCTTCCTCTCATCATCCTTTCATTTACCCTCAACCTGCTTTCTCTCTTCCGTCTCCTTAATATTCTAAATCTGATGTGTTCTATTTAGCTCTGTTGCTTTCTTCTTTTTTTATTCACCTCTTTCTTCACCTCTTTCCTCTCTGACCACTCTCCCTTATTGCTTGGAATAATCAGTGCCGAAGCTCTCCAAATTGAAACCAGTGCAAACTGGAGAAAAAAAAGCTTTTTTCCCCTGCTCAATCAATTTCCCTTGGTTTAAATCAGGTTATTTGGCAAGAAAGCCACGCTCCCTCTAGTAGTATTGATCAAACTTTCAGTGTGGTAAATATATACTGAACAAAAATATGAACGCCACATGCAACAATTTCAAAGAATTTACTGAGTTACAGTTCGTATAAGGAAATCAGTCAATTAAAATAAATTCATTAGGCCCTCATCTATGGATTTCACATGACTGGGTAATGGCGCAGCCTGAGAGGGCATAGGCTCACCCACTTGGGAGTCAGGCCCAGCAAATCAGAGTTATATTTTTCCCCACTAAAGGGCTATATTACAGACAGAAATACTCCTCAGCGCTCCCTCAGATGATCCCGAAGGTGAAGAAGCCAGATGTGGAGGTCCTAGACTTGCGTGGTTACACTTGGTCTGCATTTGTGAGGCCGGTTGGACATACTGCCAAATTCTGTAAAACGACAATGGAGTCGGCTTATGGTAGAGAAATGAACATTAAATGATCTGGCCACAGCTCTGGTGGACATTCCGGCAGTCAGCATGCCAATTGCACGGTCCCTAAAAAATGTTTTAAAGCTGTCGTATGGTGTTGTGCGACAAAACTGCACATTTTAGAGTGACCTTTTATCATCCCCAGGACAAGGTGCTCCTGTGTAATGATCATGCTGTTTAGTCAGCTTCGTGATATGCCAAAACAGTCTCGTGGATGGAATATCTTGGCAAAGAAGATATGCTCACTAACAGGGATGTAAACATATTTATGCACAAAATTTGAGAGAAATAAGCTTTTTGTGGGATCTTTGATTTAGGCTCACTTTACATGTTGTGTTTAAGTTTTTGTTCAGTATATAGTTGGCAGAAATGATGCCATTATTTGCTGTCAAATACAGAAAGTATTCACACCCATGAATTTAAAATCTATTAAATTAGATTTTGTGTCACATGCTTACACACAATATCGAATAATGTCAGGGTGGAATTATGTTTTCAGAGATTTTTACAAATTAATAAAAAATGAAAAGCTGAAATGTCTAAGTCAGTAAGTATTCAACCCCTTTGTTATGGCAAGCCTAAATAAGTTAATGAGTTCAAATGTGCTTAAAATAATAAGTCACATAATACAGTTAAAGTCAGAAGTTTACATACACCAAATAGCCAAATACATTTAAACTCAGTTTTTCACAATTCCAGACATTTAATCCTAGTAAAAATTCCCTGTCTTAGGTCAGTTAGGATCACCACTATATGAATAATAGTAATAATAGTAGAGAAAATTACTTATTTTAGCTTGTATTTCTTTCATCACATTCTCAGTGGGTCAGAAGTTTACATACACTCAGTTAGTATTTGGTAGCATTGCCTTTAAATTGTTTAACTTGGGTCAAACATTTCGGGTAGCCTTCCACAAGCTTCCCACAATAAGTTGGGTGAATTTTGGCCCATTCCTCCTGACAGAGCTGGTGTAACGGAGTCAGGTTTGTAGGCCTCCTTGCTCGCACCCGCTTTTTCAGTTCTGCCCACATATTTTCTATAGGATTGAGGTCAGGGCTTTGTGATGGCCACTCCAATACCTTGAATTTGTTGTCCTTAAGCCATTTTGCCACAACTTTGGAAGTATGCTTGGGATCATTGTCCATTTGGAAGACCCATTTGCGACCAAGATTTAACTTCCTAACTGGTGTCTTGGGATGTTGCTTCAATATATCCACATAATTTTCCTCCCTCATGATGCCATTTATTTTGTGAAGTGCACCAGTCCCTCCTGCAGCAAAGCACCCCCACAACATGATGCTTCTACCCCCGTACTTCACGGTTGGGATGGTGTTCTTCAGCTTGCAAGCGTCCCCCTTTTTCCTCCAAACATAATAATGGTCATTATGGCCAAACAGCTTTATTTTTGTTTCATCAGACTAGAGGACATTTCTCTAAAAAGTACGATCTTTGTCCCCATGTGCAGTTGCAAACCGTAGTCTGGCTTTTCTATGGCGGTTCTGGAGCAGTGGCTTCTTCCTTGCTGAGAGGCCTTTCAGGTTATGTCGATATAGGACCCGTTTTACTGTGGATATAGATACTTTTGTACCTGTTTCCTCCAGCATCTTCACAAGGTACTTTGCTGTTGTTCTGGGATTGATTTGCACTTTTCACACCAAAGTACGTTCATCTCTAGAAGACAGAACGCGTCTCCTTCCTGAGCGGTATGACGGCTGCGTGGTCCCATGGTGTTTATACTTGCGCACTATTGTTTGTACAGATGAACGTGGTACCTTCAGGCGTTTGGAAATTTCTCCCAAGGATGAATCAGACTTGTGGAGGTCTATAATTCTTTTTCTGAGGTCTTGGCTGATTTCTTTTGATTTTCCCATGATGTCAAGCAAAGAGGCACTGCGTTTGAAAGTAGGCCTTGAAATACATCCACAGGTACACCTCCAATTGGCTCAAATGATGTCAATTAGCCTATCAGAATCTTCTAAAGCCATGACATAATTTTCTGGAATTTCCCAAGCTGTTTAAAGGCACAGTCAACTTAGTGTATGTAAACTTCTAACCGACTGGAATTGTGATACAGTGAATTATAAGTGAAATAATCTGTCTGTAAACAATTGTTGGAAAAATGACTTTTGTCAACCACAAAGTAGATGTCCTAACCGACTTACCAAAACTATAGTTTGTTAACAAGAAATTTGTGGAGTGGTTGAAAAACTATTTATAATGACTTCAACCTAAGTGTATGTAAACTTCCGACTTTAACTGTATGTAGGGGAGTGTACATGTATATAGGCTAACCAAATTGATTTAATTTGATGGTGCCTTTCTGTCCATTTGGCATTGAGGTATAGCACTAGATTTACACAACAGATGGCATGGGACATGGGCAAGTCTCTATCAGACCAATCAAGAGGTCTGATCACCCAGCGGAGTTGATTTTGGAGTGATCTTTAGTTGTAACTTGAAGTGAACTATCTCTTTAAGATAAATAATTCATACAGTATATCTTTGAACAGACTGTATCTGCGAGAAGGTACTATTCTGCAGTCCCGAAGGAATGTTTCAGTTCAACTCCACTGTTCTTAAGACCATATGGCTTATTATTCACATGGCTTTGCAAAGACTTTAAAGAGGCTTTGTAGTATAATCCACAGGTAGTACAACCAGGTGACCAGAGGGATCGCCTACTCCTTGAAATATAAAATAAATGCACCGGGGGAAAAAACGTATTTGGAGATTAAAGTGAGACTGGGTGTTTTGGTGGACACAAGAACGCATCGCTTTGCTCTCTCAAAGATGTGACTGTCTTTGGTGTGTGTCTTTGTAGAGGAGAGGTCAGAGAGTGTACAGACAGGCCTTGAGACTCCTCCGCTTTATCTTCAGGTATGGAAAGTGACGCTTCAACCATGCATGAACTGTCTCGCAATACTATGTGATCACTCTGGAGAACCTTTGTTCCCCCCACAGCACTGAGAAAGGAAAGGTAAAACAAGGTTACAACACAAGTCACTCCAGGCTGAGAAGTAGACGGAGCAATATGGAAATGGTCTGAGATAGATTTTATGTTAATGCAGCAATCTATAATGTAGTCTTAAGTTATTGAAGTGTTTAATGAAATACACTATATATACAAAAGTATGTGGACACCCCTTCAAATTAGTGGATTTGGCTATTTCAGCCACACCCATTGCTGACAGGTGTATAAAACTGAGCACACAGCCATGCAATCTCCATAGGAAAACATTGGCAGTAGAATAGCCTTCTATAAGAGCTCAGTGACTTTCAACGTGGCACCGTCATAGGATGCCACCTTTCCAACAGGTCAGTTAGTCAAATTTCTGCCCTGCTTGAGGTGCCCTGGTCAACTGTAAGTGCTGTTATTGTGAAGTGGAAACTTCTAGGTGCAACAACTGCTCAGCGGCAAAGTGTTAGGCCACACAAGCTCACAGAACATGACCGCCGAGTGCTGAAGCGCATAGTGCGTAAAAATCGCCTGTCTTCGGTTGCAACATTCACTACCGAGTTCCAAACTGCTTCTGGAAGCAAGGTTAGCATAACAACTGTTTGTCGGGAGCTTCATGAAATGGGTTTCCATGGCCGAACACCCGCACACAAGCCTAAGATCACCATGTGCAATGCCAAGTGTCGGCTGGAGTGGTGTAAAGCTCGCCACCATTGCACTTTGGAGTAGTGGAAACATGTTCTACGGAGTGATGAATCACACTTTACCATCTGGCAGTCCGAAGGATGAATCTGGGTTTGGCAGATGCCAGGGTAACACTACCTGCCCCATTGCATAGTGCCAACTGTAAAGTTTGGTGGAGTGGGAATAATGGTCTGGGCTGTTTTTCATGGTTCGGGCTAGAACCCTTAGTTCAAGTGAAGGGAAATCTTAACGCTACAGCGTAAAATTACATTGTAGTCGATTCTGTGCTTCAACTTTGTAGAAACAGTTTGGGGAAGGCCCTTTCCTGTTTCAGCATGACAATGCCCCCATGCACAAAGCGAGGTCTATACAGAAATGGTTTGTCAAGATCAGTGTGGAAGAACTTGACTGGCCTGCACAGAGCCCTGACCTCAACCCCATTGAACACCTTTGGGATGAATTGGAGTTGAACATCAGTGCCCAACCTCACTGATGCCCTTGTGGCTGAAGCAAGTCCCCACAGCAATCTAGTGGAAAGCATTCCCAGAAGAGTGGAGGCTGTTATAGCAGCAAAGCAGGGACCAACTCCATATCAATGCCCATGATTTTGGAATGAGATGTTCGACGAGCAGGTGCACAGTACACATATTTGTTGTCATGTAGTGTATCTCCTGTTTTCCTACACCCATTTCTGTTGAAAGGAGAATAATTATCAAGGGCTTACTTCACAGATTAAGGGTTTGTGGCTATTATCTTGTAAGTGGGTCATCGTGAAGGCTGCAGTGATCATCTGCATGAGCTCCTCAGGAAGAACAAACAAATGATTCATAATTGGTTCTGCCTTTTGTGGGTTTCAGTTTCAAGAAGAAATAATACATTTCAAACTACTTGAAATTATACTGCATTCACAATTTAATTAACAATAACACATTTAACCTTTTACTGCAGTGAGCTAAATCAGGGTTGCACCGAGTGTTTCTTGCTAGTCTTAAACAAATCTACTTATAAACAAAAGTATACACCTCACACATAGTTATGGGCTTTAAAAAAGAAGACACCTGTATGTACCATGTCAGATATATAGTTGAAATGTATTCGATTTTGAGTTTGCAATATTACACTTTATATACAACACAGAAGACTGAAATATAACAAAACTGTTTGACAAAGAAATGACACATTTTAAGATTTTTTAAATGTTAAGTAATGTATATTAATCCTGAAATGATGAAACATATTATTAACATTCCACTCATGAGGCCACTAGAGGGCTCTTTGGTCATTGGACTCCAGGAAAGGGCTACAAGATTTTCAACAAAAAAAGAAGAGGAAAATCCTGTGTTGACCTGGGAAAATGTACATATAAAGGTTTGGTATCAGGTGTAGACAGGTCTGTCAGTCAGATTCCAACAGATCCATGTACCCAATACCTCAAATGTTATACTGCCTACCCACGTTGAAGCTTAATATACCAAGAGCTGGTTTCATAAAGGTAAATCTGCACCATATTCCTGTGAGACATTTACAAGTGTTATAGATTATGTACAATATTGTCAAAGAGTATTCCTCTGCAAAAGCGAAATAAAACAACCCTTTTACAAACACCCGCATTGGCCTATTGTGTAACTGTACAGGATCTAAGACTTTAAGATATATATATTATTTTTATTTTTTTGCAGTTTCAGTCTAATTTCAGCAGGCATTTACTATGGTTTTTGTTTGTACTATTTTAATATATACAGCGCCTTCAGTATTCTCACCCCTTCACTTTTTACACATTTTGTTGTGTTACAAGGTGGGATTAAAATGGATTAATTGTAATTTGTTGTCAACAATCTATACGAAATACTCTGTAATGTCAAAGTTGATGAAAAATTCTAGCATTTGTAAAAAAAAATGTTTTTTTAAAGATGAACCCATGAATCAATACATGTTAGAATCACCTTTGGTGGTGAGTAGAGCTGTGCGTCTTTCTGGGTAAGTCTCTAAGAGCTTTGCACACCTGGATTGTACAATATTTGCACTTTTTTTTTTTTTATTGTTCAAGCTCTGTCAAGTTGGTTGTTGATCATTGCTAGATAGCCATTTTCAAGTCTTTGTCATAGATTTTCAAGCCAATTTAAGTCAAAACTGTAACTAAGCCACTTAGAAACATTCATTGTCGTCTTGGTAAGCAACTCCAAAGTATATTTGACCTTGTCTTTTAGGTTTATTTTCCTGCTGAAAGGTGACATTTTTCTCAGTGTCTGTTGGAAAGCAAACTGAACCCGGTTTTCCTCTGGGATTTTACCTGTGCTTCTTAGCTCTATTCCATTTATTTTTATCCTAATAAACTTCATAGTCCTTGCAGATGACAAGCACACCCATAACATGATACAGCCACCAACATGCTTGAAAATATGAAGTGTGGTACTCACTGATGTGTTGTGTTAGATTTGCCCCAACCAAACATAACACTTTGTACTCAGGACATGAAGTTAATTTCTTTGCCACATTTTTACAAAACAGGATGCATGTTTTTTCAATATTGTAACTCTGTACAGGCTTCCTTCTTTCACTCTGTCATTTAGGCTAGTATTGTGGATGAATTACAATGCTGTTGATCCATCCTCAGTTTTCTATCATAGTTGTTACACTCTGTAACTGTTGTAAAGTCTCTATTGGTCTCATGGTGAAATCTCTGAATGGTTTCCTTCCTCTCTGGCATCTGAGTTAGGAAGCATGCCTGTATCTTTGTAGTGACTGGGTGTATAGAGTACTAGAGTATGAGTCATAATAGCCATAAAACCTAGAAGTCAAACAGGAAAATAGTTCAAATTCTTTTTCCACTGCTTAATCGAGGCAAAGGTAAGAATCTCTGGATTAACTATCTAATGCTGCCATAATGAGCAGTCTGGTGACCTAGAGGCTGGAGAGGGAGCACAAGTGACAGTACACCCTCCCCTACGCGCGGCCCCAGCCGCATGACGCCGACCAAAATGACGATCCCGGGGATCAGGAGCAGACCAGTCACCTCTGCTGAGGCATGGGAAACCTGTCAGTCCGGCTGAGACGCGGGAGCATGGCAACCTAGAGCGCCGGAGAGAGAGCATATGTGACGGTACCCCCACACCGGCGCATTCGGCTCGAGCCACAGGACGCCAACCAAGGGACGATCCCGGGGATCAGGAGTGGACCATTCACCCCTGCTGATGTGCAGGAACCTATCACCAGCTGGGGCGCGGGAACCTGACAGATTGGCTGAGGCAGGGGAGCCTGGCGATCCGGCTGAGACATGAGAGCCTGACGAGCCGGTGGAAGCAGGGGGGCCTGGCAATCCGGCAAAGGCATGAAAGCCTGACGAGCCGGCTGAGACATGAGAGCCTGACGAGCCGGCTGAGACAGGGGAGCCTGGCGATTCGGCTGAGACATGAGAGCCTGACGAGCCGGCTGAGACAGGGGAGCCTGGCAATCCGGCTGAGGCATGAGAGCCTGACGAACCGGCAGAGGCAGGGGAGCCTGGCGATCTGTCTGAGGCATGAGAGCCTGTAGCGGCCGGACCCGACGTCATTCCACTTGACATAAAAAGAACAACACTCCCTGATACTTCCCTTAGGTGAGGTGTTATTCTGTAACGATTGCGCTGAAAGTCGGGAAGCAAGTTTAGGGAGTGAGTAATAATAATAGAAAATAAGAAACACGAACAACGCACAGACATGACACAGGAACAGAAACAATAACACCTGGTGAAGAAACCAAAGGTAGTGACATATATAGGGAAGGTAATCAGAGAAGTGATGGAGTGCAGGTGAGTCTCATGACGCGCAGGTGCACGTACTGATGGTGACAGGTGTGCGCCATAACGAGCAGTCTGGTGAGGCCGGAGAGGGAGCACACTTGACACTTTCCCAACAGTCTTGAAGGAGTTCCCACACATAATGAGCACTTGTTGGCTGCTTTTCCTTCACTCTGCGGACTAACTCATCCCAAACCATCTCAATTGGGTTGAGGTTGGGTGGTTTTGGAGGCCAGGTCATCTGATGCAGCACTCCATCATTCTCCTTCTTGGTCAAATAGCCCTTACACAGCCTGCTGTGCTGCTGCTCCGGTTTATTATTATTTGACCCTGCTGGTCATCTATAAACATTTGAAAATCTTGGCCATGTTCTGTTGTAATCTCCACCCGGCACAGCAAGAAGAGGACTGGCCACCCCTCATAGCCTGGTTCCTCTCTAGGTTTCATCCTAGGTTTTGGCCTTTCTAGGGAGTTTTCCTAGCCACTGTGCTTCTACACCTGCATTGCTTGCTGTTTGGGGTTTTAGGCTGGGTTTCTGTACAGCACTTTGAGATATCAGCTGATGTAAGAAGGGCTTTATAAATACATTTGATTTGATTTGATTTGGAGGTGTGTTTTGGGTCATTGTCCTGTTGAAAAACAAATGATAGTCCCACTAATTGCAAACCAGATGGGATGGCGTATGGCGAATACTGTGGTAGCCAGGCTGGTTAAATGTGCCTTTAATTCGAAATAAATCACTGACAGTGTCACCAGCAATGCACCGCAACACCATCACACCTCCTCAATGCTTCACGGTGGGAACCACTCATGCAGAGATCATCCATTCACCAAATCTGCATCACACAAAGACATGGTGGTTGGAACCAAAAGTCTCAAATTTGGACTCAACAGACCAAAGGACAGATTTCCAGGTGTGTTACTCATTATGATTTCCTTGTTAAAATAGGTGTGTTTTCTGTTGTCCTTTGCAGAAGCTTGAATTGTTAACTGTGCGTGCGTGCGTTTCCTGAGTGAGTTTTTGAGACTTAGTGTTTGTTGTTTTTGAAGTGTACTGTGATCCTGCGGCTACCTTTTCTCAGTAAAGTATTATGTTTGTCATTAACGCTACCTGCCCAAATGCATAATGTCAACTGTAAAATTTAGTGGAGGAGGAATAATGGTCTGGGTATGTTTTTCTTAGTTCTGGCTAGGCCCCTTAGTTCCAGTGAAGGGAAATCTTAATGCTACAGCATACAATGACATTCTAGATGATTCTGTGCTTCCAACTTTGAAGGCCCTTTCCTGTTTCAGCATGACAATGCCCCCGTGTACAAAGCAAGGTCCATACAGAAATGGTTTATCAAGATAGGTGTGGAAGAACTTGCATGGCCTGCACATAGCCCTGACTTCAACCCCGTCGAACACCTATGGGATGAACTGGAATGCCGACTGCAAGCCAGGCCTAATCGCCCAACATCAGTGCTCAACCTCAATAATGCTCTTGTGGCTGAATGGAAGCAAGTCACCACAGCAATGATCCAACATCTAGTGGAAAGCCTTCCCAGAGGAGTGGAGGCTGTTATAGCAGAACAGTGGGGACCAACTCCATATTAATGCCCAGGATTTTGGAATAAGATGTATTCTCTTGGTAATGGTCAATCAGCAATCTAGTAGACACAAAATAATTGAATGAAAGTAGTACACTGCACTGAAAGCTACGTATTGAAACATTGTCCACTGATGGATGCTAATGTTAAAGGTCCAATGCAGACGTTTTTTATCTCAATATCAAATAGTTTCTGGGTTACAATGAAGTACCTTACTGTGCTTGTTTTCAATTAATATTGTCAAAAATTTACAAAAATAGCTTCTTAACAAAGGGCATTTTCTCAAGCAAGAATTTTGCTAGGTCTGAGTGGGGAGGGGAAAACAGAAAATTAGCTGTTTTTGGCAGAGAGATTTGCAACTCTTTCTTTATTGGTCTATTAACAAATGTATTGCATGGAAGGCCAAAACTCCATCCCACAAAAACAGGCTGTAATGTAATAAAACACCTGAGAACAGGTTGAAAACACAGTCATGTTTTTGACTGTACTGGGCCTTTAACTCTAGTGTTTATCTCTTGGACATTTGAGAGAAGATTCGAACAGTGGCTCTACCACGTAATTGGATTGAGAATTGAGTTGACACTGGAACTGCTGCTGGCAAATGTCAATCTACATCATTTGTACATTCAGTTATTTTTCAATCCACCATAATGAACCATCATTTCAAAACCCTTTTTTAAATCATATTGAAATGTTAGGACTTTGTCAAGCAACTAGTTACTGACTAAAAAAACAGCATCATTTACCATGATTTTTTTTTTAAGTTGGAATTTGTAGCTGTGAAACTGCCATGTTCGTTTGCGATATTACAACAAAAAAGACATTACTTCAAACAACAAACACTGTTTGCTTTTTGTCTGACATTTGGATGCTTTTAAGCGAAAAATAGGATGGTGCTTTTAGGGTTAATGAATTATGCATCTGAAAACTTTGAATGATTTGCATGTCCTAAATTCACATGAATCTGATCCCACATTAGGAATCTAGGCCACAGCCTGTCACAACATGGTGTGCAAACAACAGCAAAGGGTTACATGTTTATTTTAACATCAAAAACGAACATCTTTCCAGGAAGCAAATGCTACTTCATATGTATGCCGTTCCAGTTTTACTTTTCTCAAAAGGCAAAAATGATCTTGAGGTTTCTTTTTGACTTGCACACAATGTCAGAATGAGTTAGCTTCTGAGGCATTCAGTTTGTTTCCACGGTAAAGCAACCTTGAGAGGTGCACATTTTGCTTCCAATTGTTTCGCATCAGAGTGAAAAGTATACCGTGACATTCTTTTCACAGACCTCCTATATGTGCACACGCATGCCTGTGCCAGTAATTTTTCTGAATTTAATGGTAAAAAATGTTTTACTACCTTTTAATTTGGCATGAACACAACCAGTCGTGATGTTTTCATCTGATTGTCAAACAAAATACTTCAAAAAGTAGGCTACCTGCGAATGTTCATCCATTCCAAAATAATGTCAGCATCCAAACAGTGCACTGTGCACTCAAGCCATTTGATGAATGGAAAGGGACATTGGTTACAAAACACACCCAAGTGGAAAAATACTATAATATACTATGGTATAAATACTACAGCATAAAAATACTATAGTACACTATGGTATAAATACTACAGCATAAAAATACTATAGTTGTCACGTTCCTGACCTGTTTTCTCTTGTTTTGTATGTCTTTATTGGTCAGGGCGTGAGTGTTGGGTGGGCAGTCTATGTTTTCTATTTCTATGTTGGGTTTTGTGTTCGGCCTGGTATGATTCTCAATTAGAGACAGGTGTGTATCGTTTGTCTCTGATTGAGAGTCATACTAAGGCAGCCAGGGTTTCACTGGTGTTTTGTGGGTGTTTGTTCCTGTGTCAGCGTTTGGGCCACACAGGACTGTTACAGGTTAGTCACGTTTGTTGTTTTGTTAATTTGTAGTGTTTGTTGGTTTGCCATTAAAATCATGAAAACCTCCTACTCCGCATCTTGGTCCGATCCATGCTCCTCCTCGTCCGAGGAGGAGAACGACATTGACAGCCGTTACAGAAACACCCACCAAACCAGGACCAAGCGGATTGGAGAAGGAAGGCAGGAACAAAAGCAATGGAGAGAAGAGGAATGGACATGGGAGCAAATACTCAACGGAGAAGGACCCTGGGCTAAGGTGGGAGAGAATCGCCGCTCTCGGGAGGAGAAGGAGGCAGCCACAGCCCAGGAGCGCTGGTATGAGGAGGCAGCACGTAAGAGAGGCTGGAAGCCCGAGAGGCTCACCCAAAAATTTCTTGGGGGGGGGCGGCTAAAGGGGAGTGTGGCGAAGCCGGGTTGGTTACCTGAGCCAACTCCCCGGGCTTACCGTGGAGTGAGAGGGCGTCGTACTGGTCAGACACCGTGTTATGCGGTAAAGCGCACGGTGTCCCCAGTACGCGTGCTTAGCCCAGTGCGGGCTATTCCACCTTGCCGCACTGGGAGGGCTAGGTTGGGCATCGAGCCGGATGTCATGAAGCCGGCCCAACGTATCTGGCCTCCAGTACGTCTCCTCGGGCCGGCGTACATGGCACCAGCCTTACAGGTGGTGTCCCCGGTTCGCCTGCATAGCCCAGTGCGGGCTATTCCACCTCGCCGCACTGGCAGGGCTACGGGGACCATTCAACCTGGTAAGGTTGGAGAGGCTCGGTGCTCAAGAGCGCGTGTCCTCCTTCACGGTCCGGCATATCCGGCGCCACCTTCCCGCCCCAGCCCAGTACCACCAGTGCCTACACCACGCACCAGGCTTCCAGTGCATCTCCAGAGCCCTGTTCCTCCTCCCCGCACTCGCCCTGAGGTGCGTGCCCTCAGCCCGGTACCTCCAGTTCCGGCACCACGCATCAGGCCTATTGTGCGTCTCAGCCGGCCAGAGTCTGCCGTCTGCCCAGCGGTGCCTGAACTGCCCGTCTGCCCAGCGGTGCCTGAACGGCCCGGCTGCCCAACGTCGTCTGAGCCATCCGTCTGCCCAGCGCCGTCTGAGCCATCCGTCTGCCCAACGCCGTCTGAGCCATCCGTCTGCCCAACGCCGTCTGAGCCATCCGTCTGCCCAACGCCGTCTGAGCCATCCGTCTGCCCAACGCCGTCTGAGCCATCCGTCTGCCCAACGCCGTCTGAGCCATCCGTCTGCCCAACGCCGTCTGAGCCATCCGTCTGCCCAACGCCGTCTGAGCCATCCGTCTGCCCAACGCCGTCTGAGCCATCCGTCTGCCCAACGCCGTCTGAGCCATCCGTCTGCCCAACGCCGTCTGAGCCATCCGTCTGCCCAACGCCGTCTGAGCCATCCGTCTGCCCAACGCCGTCTGAGCCATCCGTCTGCCCAACGCCGTCTGAGCCATCCGTCTGCCCAACGCCGTCTGAGCCATCCGTCTGCCCAACGCCGTCTGAGCCATCCGTCTGCCCAACGCCGTCTGAGCCATCCGTCTGCCCAACGCCGTCTGAGCCATCCGTCTGCCCAACGCCGTCTGAGCCATCTGTCTGCCCAACGCCGTCTGAGCCATCTGTCTGCCCAACGCCGTCTGAGCCATCTGTCTGCCCAACGCCGTCTGAGCCATCTGTCTGCCCAACGCCGTCTGAGCCATCTGTCTGCCCAACGCCGTCTGAGCCATCTGTCTGCCCAACGCCGTCTGAGCCATCTGTCTGCCCAACGCCGTCTGAGCCATCTGTCTGCCCAACGCCGTCTGAGCCATCTGTCTGCCCAACGCCGTCTGAGCCATCTGTCTGCCCAACGCCGTCTGAGCCATCTGTCTGCCCAACGCCGTCTGAGCCATCTGTCTGCCCAACGCCGTCTGAGCCATCTGTCTGCCCAACGCCGTCTGAGCCATCTGTCTGCCCAACGCCGTCTGAGCCATCTGTCTGCCCAACGCCGTCTGAGCCATCTGTCTGCCCAACGCCGTCTGAGCCATCTGTCTGCCCAACGCCGTCTGAGCCATCTGTCTGCCCAACGCCGTCTGAGCCATCTGTCTGCCCAACGCCGTCTGAGCCATCTGTCTGCCCAACGCCGTCTGAGCCATCTGTCTGCCCAACGCCGTCTGAGCCATCTGTCTGCCCAACGCCGTCTGAGCCATCTGTCTGCCCAACGCCGTCTGAGCCATCTGTCTGCCCAACGCCGTCTGAGCCATCTGTCTGCCCAACGCCGTCTGAGCCATCTGTCTGCCCAACGCCGTCTGAGCCATCTGTCTGCCCAACGCCGTCTGAGCCATCTGTCTGCCCAACGCCGTCTGAGCCATCTGTCTGCCCAACGCCGTCTGAGCCATCTGTCTGCCCAACGCCGTCTGAGCCATCCGTCTGCCCAACGCCGTCTGAGCCATCCGTCTGCCCAGCGCCGTCTGAGCCGTCCGTCTGCCACGAGCCATTAGAGCCGTCCGTCAGTCAGGAGCCGCTAGAGCCGTCCGTCAGTCAGGAGCCGCCAGAGCCGCCAGCCAGTCAGGAGCCGCCAGAGCCGCCAGCCAGTCAGGAGCCGCCAGAGCCGCCAGCCAGTCAGGAGCCGCCAGAGACGCCAGCCAGTCAGGAGCCGCCAGAGACGCCAGCCAGTCAGGAGCTGCCAGAGACGCCAGACAGTCATGAGCTGCCCTCCGGTCATGAGCTGCCCTCCAGTCATGAGCTGCCCTACAGTCATGAGCTGCCCTACAGTCATGAGCTGCCCTACAGTCATGAGCTGCCCTACAGTCATGAGCTGCCCTACAGTCATGAGCTGCCCTACAGTCATGAGCTGCCACCCAGTCTGGAGCTGCCACTCAGTCTGGAGCTGCCCCTTATCCCGGAGCTGCTGCCCCTTATCCCGGAGCTGCTGCTCCTTATCCCGGAGCTGCTGCCCCTTATCCCGGAGCTGCTGCCCCTTATCCCGGTGCTGGCCCTTATCCCGATGCTGCCCCTTCATTTAGGTGGGTTGAGTTGGAGGGTGGTCATTGGGAGGGGGATACGGAAGCGGGGAGTGACTATGGTGGGGTGGGGACCTCGCCCAGAGCCTGAGCCACCACCGTGGTCAGATGCCCACCCAGACCCTCCCCTAGACTTTGTGCTGGTGCGCCTGGAGTTCGCACCTTAAGGGGGGGGTTATGTCACGTTCCTGACCTGTTTTCTCTTGTTTTGTATGTCTTTATTGGTCAGGGCGTGAGTGTTGGGTGGGCAGTCTATGTTTTCTATTTCTATGTTGGGTTTTGTGTTCGGCCTGGTATGATTCTCAATTAGACAGGTGTGTATCGTTTGTCTCTGATTGAGAGTCATACTAAGGCAGCCAGGGTTTCACTGGTGTTTTGTGGGTGTTTGTTCCTGTGTCAGCGTTTGGGCCACACAGGACTGTTACAGGTTAGTCACGTTTGTTGTTTTGTTAATTTGTAGTGTTTGTTGGTTTGCCATTAAAATCATGAAAACCTCCTACTCCGCATCTTGGTCCGATCCATGCTCCTCCTCGTCCGAGGAGGAGAACGACATTGACAGCCGTTACAATAGTACACTATCATATAAATACTATAGCATTCACTGTAGTGTTTTTGCAGACTTTACTGTAGTATTCAATGTAGTGTTTTGCGGACTAAAGTCAAAGCAAAAACACTACAGTGAATAAATTTTATTTACTTTAGTATACTGTAGTATTTACAGTTAGCTATAGTATAAATATTGTAGTAACAGAACTAGTATATATTATATTAATTGTTCTTGTGGACTCTACTATACTGTGGTATTTACAGTAGTATTTTTGCAGACTGTAGTATATACTGTAGTGTTTTTGCGGATATTACTATAATATTTACTACAGTGTCTTTCTGTGGATAATACTGTAGCATTTACTATAGTATTCTACAGTATACTACAACATTCTATAGTAAGTACTACTCCTGATTGAGGGATACTATAATTAAGCAATAAGGCAAGAGGGGGTGTGGTATATGGCCAATATACCACGGCTAAGAACTGTTCTTAAGCACAACGCAACGCGGAGTGCCTGGATACAGCTCTTAGCCGTGGTATATTGGCCATATACCACAAACCCCCGAGGTGCCTTATTGCTATTATAAACTGGTTACCAATGTAATTAGAGCAGTGAAAATAAATGTTTTGTCATACCCGTGGTATACGGTCTGATATACCACGGCTGTCAGCCAATCAGCATTCAGGGCTCGAACCACCTAGTTTATAAAGTGTTGTATAGTATTCGACAGTAAACTACAGTTAATTATAAAATTATATAGTAAGTACTGTAGTATTCTATAGTAAATTGTGGTATTTTATCATGTAAGTTGTTGACAAAAGGACCTTTTTTGTAGGAAGAAAAGTTGGGAAACCTGAAAAGGGGCTGAGAGACGGGGCTGTCCCAGAATGACTTTAGTTATAGTACTAATAGAAATACATTGGTCAAGTAACAAACAAGCCACCACATGACTCACATAGCACTGCTAAACCATTGAATCATCCATAATTCAGCATACTAAATGTCATCTGGAAATATGACTTGGATGGAATGATACGTATTACTGGTGCTACCTGCCTGCTTACACTCAACAATGATATTCTCAAAGCTTTAAGTAAAGTGTGTTTTTGATTACTCCCCATCCCACCCCCTGAGCATCA
The DNA here is from genome assembly GCF_045679555.1 of Salvelinus alpinus. Taxonomy (NCBI): domain Eukaryota; kingdom Metazoa; phylum Chordata; class Actinopteri; order Salmoniformes; family Salmonidae; genus Salvelinus; species Salvelinus alpinus. The sequence goes on from NC_092091.1 coordinate 20,122,466, forward strand.
GGAAAAGCTCAATTTAAACCCAATCAGTTAATGAATCAATCCATTTTACTGGATGTAACGGCGTTCCTCCACCTCTTCATCCGAAGAGGAGGAGCAGGGATTAAACCAAAATGCAGCGTCTTGATATGACATGATTTATTTTAAGTAAAGACGAAAACACGAACTTCACTTGAAACTAAACAAAACAACAAACGGAGTAGACGAACCTGAACATAAGAACTTACATAACACGATGAACTCACGAACAGGAAAATGACTACACAAAACGACGAACGAACGAAACAGTCCCGTATGGTGCAAACAAACACAGACACAGGAGACAACCACCCACCACAAACAAATTGAAAACACCTACCTTAATATGATTCTCAATCAGAGGAAATGAAAACCACCTGCCTCTAATTGAGAACCATATCAGGTACCCAAAACCAACATAGAAACAGAAAACATAGACTGCCCACCCAAACTCACGTCCTGACCAACTAACACATACAAAAACTAACAGAAAACAGGTCAGGAACGTGACACTGGATGAGAGGTTTTCTATTAATTTCTAATTAATTTCAACTTTTGGGTAGCCTAGGTGTATACAGTATAAATACCACACTGTGTACTTCAATGGGATCACTTTCTAACACTTGTCATGTGTAGTTTATAGGTTCAAATATCATCAAGCTATAAAACATGATAAGGTCAAGTTGTGACACAATGTCACAAATCAACCTTTATGGGCTTTGACAGCACACCTGGATTGAGCTTGTAAAGTTGTTTTGTCTCCGTTGCTTGTCCTGACGCAGGTGATAATGATGGCAAGGTACAGGCTGAAAGCATCTGCTAAGCCTCCCCTGATGCTGGCTGGTGCAGAGGGAGAGAGAAAGAGGTTTATTACAATGTGACAGAGCGATAAGGCTTGAAACACTAACTGGGCTGGTATTTCAGCTGCTCTATTGTCCCCAAGCTGGACACGATCATTATCAAAGCCGGAGCAGCTGGTAAAGGTCACCATCAAACTGCAGCAACGAGGCCGTACCCCAAGATCCCAATTATTATCACGCAGTTGCGGGATGACTAGCGCTCTGTCATATTCATTACCTACAGTGCCTTCGGAAAGTATTAGAACCCCTTGACTTTTTCCACATTTTGCTGTGTTACAGCCTGAATTTAAAATGGATTACAATTTGATTTTGTCACTGGCTTACACACAAATGTCAAAATGGAATTATGTTTTCAGAAATGTTTACAAATTAATTCAAAATGAAAAGCTGAAAAGTATTGAGTCAATAAGTATTCAACCCCTTTGTATGGCAAGCCTAAAATAAGTTCAGGAGTAAAAATGTTCTTAACAAGTCACATAATAAGTTGCATGGACTTACTGTGTTCAATAATAGTATTTAACATGACTTTTGAATGACTACCTCATCTCTGTATCCCACACATTAAATTATCTGCAGGGTCCCTCAGTCGAGCATTGCATTTCAGACACAGATTCAACCACAAAGACCAGGGAGATTTTCCAATGGCTCACATATAAGGGCACCTATTGGTAAAAAAAGGGCACCTAAAAAAAATTAAAAGGCAGACACTGAATATCCCTTTGAGCAAAGTGAAGTTACTAATTACACTTTGGGTGGTGTATCAATACACCCAGTCATTACAAAGATACAGGCGTCCTTCCTAACTCAGTTGCTGGAGAGGAAGAAAACCGCTCAGGGATTTCACAACTAGGCCAATGGTGACTTTAAAACAGTTACAGTGTTTAATTGCTGTGATAGGAGAAAACTGAGGATGGATCAATAACATCGTCGTTACTCCATAATACTGATCTAATTGACAGTGAAAAGAAGGATGCCTGTACAGAATAAAAATATTCCAAGACATACATCCTGTTTGCAATAACAAGCTAAAGTAAAACTGCAAAACAAATGGCAAATAAAGTAACTTTATGTCTTGAATACAAAGCGTTATGTTTGAGGCAAATCCAACACTACACATCACTGAGTACCACTCTTTATATTTTCAAGCATGGTGGTTGCTGCATCATGTTATGGATATGCTTGTCATCGGCAAGGACTAGTTACATTTTTGGGATAAAAGGAAACGGAATAGAGCTAAGAAGTAAGATTCTAGAGGAAAACCTGATTCAGTCTGCTTTCCAACAGACACTGGAAGACAAATGTACCTTTCTGCAGGACAATAATCTTACAGACTTACCCAGAAAGACTTAAAGATTTAATCGCTGCCAAAGCTAATTCTAACATATATTTGACTCAAAGGGTGTAAAACCTTATGTAAATGAAATATTTCTGTATAAAATGTACTTAAAGTTCTGTTATTGTGTGGACACTATATAAATAATTACATGGAATATGTATTGTACTTACCTGCGGTATAGTATGTTTGCTATTCATGTTTATATGGTTATTATTGGCATTGGCATTGACCGTGACCTTTCCCCTTTGAGGACATCAACACCGAGAGTCGGATCTGCACAATGCGACTCTACCACCTGTTGAGTGGGCTGTATCGTTTTGCTGTATTTGTACCGTTTGTACATGGCTGTACACCTTTTATTTCTTAGGTTGAAAGTAAAGGAAAGTAATATTGAAATCTGTGTGGGCATTCCTTGTCAAGTTACAACAAGTTCTAAAAACATGTTTTCACTTTGTCATTATGGGGTATTGTGTATAGGTGGGTGAGAGAAAAAATATATTTAATAAATGTTTTATTCAGGCTGTAACACAACAAAATGTGGAATAAGTCAAGGGGTAGAATACTTTCTGAAAGCGCTGTAGGTTACATATGAGCCAAACATTTAGCATTCGTGCGATGATTCATTCTTTTTTCATGGGTCCTTGCACTCTGTATGGCTTTAAAGTGGAACTGACAGCATTTGAACTACTTTGCAGAAATGAAACAAACAGACATTCGTAATATCTGTGAAAAATATAAAATTCCCAGTTTATGCTCACTGGTCTCATAGACTACTAGACATAACATAGTAAATGTAAATCTGGGACACTCAAATTAGTATGGTATGTTAAGTTTGGTATGGTTACATAAGATAGAAGGTTGTTTGGTCTGGGTGGATGGGTGGGCGTATAACATGAACTTCTAGCAACCCAAAGGTTGCGTGTTCGAATCTCATCACGGACAACTTTGCAACGACTTACTACTTTTCAGGTACTTAGCATGTTAGCTAACCCCTCCCTTAATCTTTACCCTTTTACCTAACCCTTCCCCTAACACTAAACCTTTAATCTAACTTCTAACCTTAACCTAACCTTAACCCCTAACCCTAACCCATAGAGATAGCTAACGTTATCGTTAGCCACCTAGCTAACGTTAGCCACATCAAATGGGAATTCGTAACATATCATACGTTTTGCAAATATGTAACATATTGTACAAATTGCAATTCGTAACATATCATACGAATCGTCATTTGTATCTTAACATACGAAATGGATGATGGATATCCACAAATTAATACATACCATACGAATTGTAACATATCATACTAAATGGAGTGTCACGGATTTATGTGCAGAATAATATGTAATGCTCTGAGACCACGTTGGTTTATGCTACAAAAACAACTTTACAAGAGCTTTTAAAAATATATTATATTTGACAAATTCCATGACGTAGAGTGAAGCATTGTTGTCAGAATAAATGGATGCAGTTCAATGCATGATTAATATAGATAATTCACCAATACATTTCTTGGTAATCCAACAAATATTGCTATCAGGTTGTAAATGACAGCTGGCCTGGTACATTGTTTGCTGCCTGCAGCCATTCGGGATGTACTGTTTCAGTTTCAATTACTCAATATTTTCGACAAAAACTGACAAATGTAACTAAGGCTTGGAATACCAATACAATCAAACTAGCAAGGGCAATGACCACAAGTCAGTCATAACATGGCACAGTAGTGACTGTGTTGGCATCAAAATCTGAGGTGTGAACTACAAGCATTGATTGACATGGTAATGGACCGATAGTATTGGGGAAAAGTTGAACAAACTCACCCCTCCGACGCTGTACTTTATACATATAGCATGTATAAAGCAACTCATTCTGTGTTGTACAGCCTCTCTCCACCAACTTCTCTCGCAGTTTAAAAATAAGAAAGGGACAGGGACCGGGTAAGGGGGGATACAGTCAATTGTACAACCTAATGCATTCATTTTTTGCGTCATCACTGCAAGCCATCATGACTCTCAAAAGCCGCGACAGCCGCTGTTTACTTCTGAAGATGACTTTAGCGCCGCCCTAAAAACCCGATTCAAATTCGACACAAACCTTCATATAGGTATGTAATGACACGTTATATAAACTCTTTATAGTGTTTTATTTACATTTTAGAGGTGATAAATTGGACAGATCGGGAGAAAAAAGCAGCTTCCCCACACGGCTTATCTCCCCCTTTCCCTATCACGCAGTAGGTTTCGCTTCCCCACCTGTCAGTCAGTGAGCTTATTTCCTTCTTCAATCATGCAGAGACGGGCAGCATGAAGGACTTGTCATTGATTTTGCTGGAAAGGGGAGAAATTGTGCTTATACATGCTTGAATACAATGGTAATCATATTACAGTTGATCTGGAAATATTACGTATTTTGGGTGCTAAAATAAGGTCAATTGTACGTTACAGCACGATGTACAGAAGAGCGTTAGCTTACAGTACTACCCATTGTTTATCAGAGTAGTTTTGACGGCCAACTACAAGCTGAAAAAGTTTGAGAGGGTTTATCTACTGTTCCCTCATTAGATTTTAGCTCATCTCGCTCTGGCTAACCTTAGTTGTTGATCTTGCTGTTGTTGTTGTGCATAGGCAACTGAAGGAGAGAAAGCCTACCTGTTCATGCTTGTTTAATCAATAGGAATGTAAAGTTCCCAAATGTAAGACGACTCCTATGGTATTTACATATTTGCAGAAATCCATTCAGGTGTATTTTGTGGCTTTTGGCGAATTTGTTCTAATGATCTAAAGTCGCACTGTTGCTTCTGCCTGTAAACAGACAGCCCAGTTCAACATGAATGATGGCAGGCCCGTGTGGAAAATGGCTTAATTGCATATAGGCCTTATATGACTGCAGTATCTATAAATTGTCCAATCGACGGTCGCTTTCGAACTCTATATTACTATAGAATTTTCACTAAATGCCTTACTCTACGTAATTCCCAAACATTCTATGAAAGTATGAAAATGTGAAAATGACCATATCTAAGTGCTTGCTTCTCAAAAACAAATATATGATTTATGTTGCTAAAACACTGTCAGTTCCACTTTAAAAGGCTGCTGTCTAGTGCTGAATTTCCTCGGGAGCTGAAAGGCTATCAGACTGGTTCTGTCACCCTCTAAACTGCTCTGCTGACTCCACTTGTGATTTCCAGGAGATATTTGATTTGTTAAACTGACCACGTGTCCATTATGACATCCTGTAAGAGGCATTAGAGCTCTCATAGCACTGCTCTTAGAGGTTCAAATATAGGTGACCTGGTCGTAATGTGCTGCACTTGGGTTGGCATATTTGACCTGCTCATTATTACTTTGACAGAAGCAGGCCTTTACCATAGCAAGTCCCAGATATTACAACTGGGAACCATGTTGGTTTAAAATCTACTTTCCGAAAATCATATTTCAAGTTACAGACATGAAATAATGCCATCTGTAAGTACCAGCAGGGGTGGAATTTGAAAAAAAATGTCAACGTTCCCCAGTGAGATTTTCAATTTGAGAGCTGCCATGTACTTTTCTGAGTCACGTCAAAGTGACTTTGATGTCAAAGGGGAGCATCTCTGCCCCTGACACACCTTGTCATGAATCTGCGTGGGCACGAGAAGTGTGCCTGAAGTTTGCATTTAGAAAACTGTAGCGATTTCATACTTAGTTGGATCAAAGCTGCAGTAGAAAGTGAGATAAACCAGGAGAGGGAGGAAGGAAGACACAGAGTGGGTTGTTGTTGGAAATGCAAAGTTGGGAGGAGAGTGCAGGGGATTAACAGTATGCTTTAGGACTGTGAGAGTTTACTTGGCACAGTTCTTAAAGAACAATATTTTGCATTTTGCATCATCATAATGATGTGGCCGGTGACACTTTTCTTCTTGAATGTCCAATATCTTGAAAACTTGACTGCTGACAAGCAAACCATTTGAGGACTGTATCAACAGTGGTCTAATAAAGAAAATACCAAAATATAGTTTGAGTGGACTTTTCCTTTAATGGGCTCAAATATAAGCACCTTCTCGTGCTGTGGACAAGATAATAGTAAATTGAATTACATCATTGACTTGAAAAGATGTGGATGTGTGTGTTGTTGGAATGGTCAGAAGAGGTGGAATAATTTAATAGGAAATGATGGGGGGGGAACAAAAACAACTCTGGTGAGAGGAACCACAGCAGATGTTATTTACAGTATACAGTACATTTACCCAGGAAAGCCATTCATTCTGGGAAGCTTCTGAAAGTCAGGAATCAAGGTAAGACCCAGATGCAGACACGTCGAATAGACAATGGTTTAATATTCCAACAGGGGCAGGCAATATACAGGTCAAGGCAGGCAGGGGTCAGTAAACCAGAGGTGGGGCAACGGTACCGGACGGCAGGCAGGCTCAGGGTCAGGGTAGGCAGAGGTCAACAATCCAGAGGTGGGGCAAAGGTACAGGACGGTAGGCAGTGTCACGCCCTGACCTTAGTTATCTTTGTTTTCTTTATTATTTTGGTTAGGTCAGGGTGTGACATGGGGGATGTATGTGTTTTGACTTGTCTAGGGGTTTTGTATGTTTATGGGGTGTTGACTTGTCTAGGTGTTTGTATGTCTATGGTTGCCTAGATTGGTTCTCAATTAGAGGCAGCTGTTTATCGTTGTCTCTGATTGGGAACCATATTTAGGCAGCCATATTCCGTTGGGTATTTCATGGGTTATTGTCTATGTGTAAGTTGCCAGTGTCTGCACTTATTGATTATATAGCGTTACGTTCGTTGGTTATTTTGATAGTGTGTTTAGTGTTCTTCGTTTCGGTAAATAAATAAGAAGAATGTATTTATATCACGCTGCGCCTTGGTCCTCCTCTCTTCCACCATACGACGAACGTGACAGGCAGGCTCAGGGTCAGGGGAAGGCAGAGTGGTCAGGCAGGCGGCTCAGAGTCAGGACAGACAAGGGTCAAAACCAGGAGGGCGAGAAAAAGGAGAGACTGGAAAAAGCAGGAGCTGAGAACAAAAACGCTGGTTGACTTGACAAACAAGACGAACTCGCAACGGATAAACAGAGAACACAGGTATAAATACACAGGGGATAATGGGGAAGATGTGCGACACCTGGAGGGGGGTGGAGACAATCACAAGGACCGGTGAAACAGATCAGGGTGTCACACTGAATGGTTCTAAAAAAAAATGTGAAGCAAGGAATTCATCTGGAGTCCTCCCTGTCATTTATGGCAGTCACTCAATAAGAATCAGTCATTGACCTTGGGGAGATGGAGAAAGTGCCTCTCAACTCCACCCACTCCTTGAAGTATTGAGGAGAATAAAGGTTATTGCAATGTACTTGGGTATTCATAGGCTGTCTCTGTGACCAATTATACTCCCTAGTAAAAAAAAATCCTTTCGGCTTATTGATTTTTCCAGTAAAAACAGAATCTGATTGTAATCCCTTTGGACTACTTTTGTCCTATTGGATATAAAAAAGTCAAATTAGAATTCTATTCGACTTATTTATTCCTATTGGGAATGAAGAGTAATCATATTGGACCATATATTATTCGAGCAATCCTATAGGATTTTGTATCTCCCCAATCAGAATCCTATTAGAACTTTTTTTCTTAATTGAACTCATTAAATTATAGTTTGTTGTCATTAGGTCAAGTACGATACAACAACATTAATTACATTTCCATTGATCTGAAACAACAGACCTATATTAATTTCTATATTCACCTATAAGAAAGCATGTCCCTTTAAGAGTGACTGATGAACTCACAGCTAGCAGAAGCTTGCAGTGTTAATTTACCTAACTCTCTAGGTCAGCTCACCACCTGTGGCTGTGCAGAGAATCTCTGGTGGTCTAACAATATTATTCTAACTGATTTATTCTTCACTGTGCGTGAATGCAGGAACTGTGAGTACAGTATTTGTTTCCTTATGTTTCCTGATGAAGTTGTCAATGTTTTAGTAATATTTTCGTCATTGTACAGTATTTTATGCTCGTGTTTTTATGCTAGCTAAGAAACTACTGTTAGTCACATTTGCCTGTCAGCTGACTAGCTAGCTAGCTAAGTTGTACCAATTTGTATGTTGTTTTTAAGTCAGTGTATTTTTATAGCCGATGATAAATATGTTTTTATTGTTTGTTATTGCTAAATATATGTGCTTTATTATAGGCAAGTCAACCCCGTTTTCATGATTTCTGGTAGATCATCAAAGTAAATAAATAAATCATGTTTTTGGAATCATTCAGCAGTTTTTACCTAATTAAGTAGACTACTATTAGAAATGAATGTTGAAACTTCCATTTATATTCCTAAAACATAAGTTGAAAATGATGCTGTCACTGCTTCCCATTGACAATAACTTTTGATAAATCAATAATAAATAAACAGTTTGTGATATATAGACAACCTACACATAAAATGTACTACTTACACATACATGTGCCACAATAGTAATCATATTACTTTATTCTTTTTTTAAACAAGCCCCTTGTAAACTGCATATGCACCAAAAACCCAGTTGTTTTGAAAAGTTGTAATTAATCACTCATATTGATTAGTGGGGAAATCAGGTTGCATGTGCTGTTGAAACTAACACAACTCTAAAACCACATGTAAACTTGAAATATTGTTTTCATCACTTGTTAGAGGACAACCAGCTGAAGACAACCGGCTACATTTTGGAGTGATGCATTTTGATTTGGTGGTTGCCAAAACGGAAAGAGAAATGTAACACTTATTTGTCAGTCACTCATATTGATATCACATTGAAATCAATAGAATGAGAGAGGGGTCGGGTTGCAGGTCCTGTTCAAACTAACGTTACTAAAAAAACACACGGAATCTTGGAATAATATGTATCTCACTGGTTAGAGGACAACTTGTATCAATTTGAAATCAATAGAGCAGGGGCCAACATTTGGGGTGCATGCACTGTTTAAACTAACACTATTCAAAGGCCACACTGAATATGAGAATCATTTTTAGAACACTGGTTAGAAGAGAATTTGCTGAAGGCAGTCATCTAAATTCTAGAATGTCGGATGGAAGTTTTGGGAGGCTGCCAAAACGGGAAAGGAAACAAATCAGTTGCTTTATTATTTAACTTAAACGAATCACGACCCGACATAGCATATCAACAGTGACAAGTGTTGGCTGTTATTTGAGTGATAGTTTGACGCTCAAATCCATGTATAGGTGCGTGGCCGGCAACTATTATAGCATCACGAATTTTCGCGTCACGAATTTTCCACCATTTGAGTTTGATGATAATAGAAGTCCTAAGACAGCCAGCTCATATAACTAAATCAACTGTACAAAACCAATGATATTGATCTGTTTCAAGCAATTTTGTGTCATGGTGATTAGTATAAACTTTTATTCTTATATCACTAATCTAAGGTAAAAAAGGATGTGCCATTACACTCAACCGATATGGTCAAAATGTGAGTAACACATATAGTACCAGTCAAAAGTTTGGACACACCTACTCATTCAAGGGTTTTTCTTAATATTTTCTACCTTCTACATTGTAGAATAATAGTGAAGACATTAAAAGTAGGAAATAACAAAATATTTTAGATTCAAAGTAGCCACCCTTTGCCTTGATGACTTTGCACACTCTTGGCATTCTCTCAACCAGCTTCATGAGGAATGCTTTTCCAACAGTCTTGAAGGAGTTCCCACATATGCTGAGCACTTGTTGGCTGGTTTTCCTTCACTCTGCGGTCCAACTCCTCCCAAACAAGTTGAGGTCGGGTGATTGTGGAGGTCAGGTCATCTGATATTTTATTTATTTAACTAGGCAAGTGAGTTAAGAACAAATTCTTATTTACTATGACAGCCTAGGAACAGTGGGTTAACTGCCTTGTTCAGGGGTAAAACGACAGATCTTTACCTTGTCAGCTTGGGGATTCAATCCAGCAACCTTTTGGTTACTGGCCCAACACTCTGACCACTAGGCTACCTGCTGCCACTGATGCTGCTGCCACTGATGCAGCATTCCATCACTCTCCTTGGTCAAATAGCCCTTGGATGTGTGTTTTGGGTCATTGTCCTGTCGAAAAAACAAATGATAGTCCCACAAAGCGCAAACCAGATGTGATGGCGTATCGCTGAAGAATGCTGTGGTAGCCATGCTGGTCAAGTGTGAATTTAATTCTAAATAAATCACTGACAGTGTCATTAGCAAAGCACCCCCAACCTATCACACCTCCTCCTCCATGCTTTACGGTGGGAACCACACATGCGGAGATCATCCGCTCACCTACTCTGCGTCTCACAAAGCCACGGCGGTTGGAATAAAAAAAAATCTAATGTCCATTGCTAGTGTTTCTTGGCCAAAGCAAGTCTCTTCTTATTATTGGTGTCCTTTAGTAGTGCTTTCTTTGCAGCAATTCAACCATGAAGGCCTGATTCACACAGTCTCCTCTGAACAGTTGATGTTGAGATGTGTCTGCTACTTGAACTTGAACTGAAGCATTTATTTGGGCTGCAATCTGAGGTGCAGTTAACTCTAATGAACTTATCCTCTGCAGCATAGGTAACTCTGGGTCTTCCTTTCCTGTGGTGATCCTCATGAGAGCCAGTGTCATCATAGCCCTTGATGGTTTTTGCGACTGCACTTGAAGATACCTTTAAAGTTATTTACATTTTCTGTATTGACTGACCTTCAAAGTAATGATGGACTGTCGTTTCCTTAGCATTTTTGAGCTGTTCTTGCCATAATATGGACTTGGTCTTTTACCAAATAGGGCTATCTTCTGTATACCACCCTTACCATGTCACAACACAACTGATTGTTTCAAACGCATTAAGAAGGAAAGAAATTCCACAAATTAACTTTTAACATAGCACACCTGTTAATTGAAATGCATTCTAGGTGACTACCTAATGAAGCTGGTTGAGAGAATGCCAAGATTGTGAAAAGCTGTCATCAAGGCAAAGGGTGGCTACTTTGAAGAAGCATTTCAAGGTCCTGGAGTGGCCTAGCCAGTCTCCAGATCTCAACCCCATAGAAAATCTTTGGAGGGAGTTGAAAGTCTGTGTTGCCCAGCAACAGCCCCAAAACATCACTGCTCTAGAGGAGATCTGCATGGAGGAATGGGCCAAAATACCAGCAACAGTGTGTGAAAACCTTGTGAAGACTTACAGAAAACGTTTGACCTCTGTCATTGCCAACAAAGGGTATATAACAAAGTATTGAGATAAACTTTTGTTATTGACCTAAATACCTATTTTCCACCCTAATTTGCAAATAAATTCATAAAAAATCCTACAATATGAATTTCAGGATTTTTTTTTTCTCATTTTGTCTGTCATAGTTGAAGTGTACCTATGATGAAAATTACAGGCCTCTCTCATCTTTTTAAGAGGGAGAACGTTTTTGCCCCACTGTATGTACAAATAAATTTACATTTCAATTTATGATGATAGTGTACACATTCAGTATTTCTCACTAGTTTAACCATTTACATTTACTAAATGCTCTTATGCACAATTTAACCGGGCGCTTTAGAGAGATCTCCCACAATGACAATCACCCTGCCTATATATTATAACCTGTCAAGCCATAGTATTGATATTATTCTATTCATTGTTATTTCAGACCACATTGTATGAACAATACAATTGGATAAATACAGCTTTATTGGACAATTTCATAGCTAAACCTTTTTTTAAATTGTTAAACTGCAATCAAGATTAAAGACTGAGGAACAGCCTCTCTCACACATCTCCAGAGCACATACTTTATCTTTGCCTAGTCACACCAGTGATAATTCCCTAAGCTTCTCAACCTCTTCAACGCACCATTACAATATGGGAGTGATTCCAGGCAAGTTCATTTGCAACATGACCAATAGAACATTTCAATTACATTTTGGAACCAGGATTTTCTTATAGGATCCTATAGGATTCCAATACAAGAATCCAATAGAAAGATCCTATCAGATATTGGAACCAGTCCTGTTGTACTCCTATAGGATTATATTATATTAGCTAAAATCATATAGCCTATTCATATAGCCTAAAATCACCATGGCCTGTTCATTGCCTCCCTTATCCTACCTCATTTGCACACACTGTATATAGACTTTTTCTACTGTATTATTGACCGTATGTTTGTTTATTCCATGTGTAACTCTGTGTTGTTGTATGTGTCGACCTGCTTTGCTTTATCTTGGCCAGGTCGCAGTTGTAAATGAGAACTTGTTCTCAACTAGCCTACCTGGTTAAATAAAGGTGAAATGAATAAATAAATAAATATAGGCTAGGTCCCAAAATCTGATAGGATTTTCTATTAGATTTGTTTTCTTGGAATCCTATAAGATTTTTTGAGTAGGGCTTCCTGTATTATTCATCAGCCTAAATATGTAATATCATTAATGGAGAGATATTGCACACGTCTAGACTGTAGTCAGCTAATTTACTTATCATCTGATGATTTTGCACTTTCAATCACAACGTGACCAATTTTAGATTTCTTAGATGGTTTGCAAATTCTTTGCCCATGAATCTGAAAGTTTAGCTATGCATTGCTATAAGGCAATGTCAGGCTAAGTAGAAAAATTGTTAAAAGTCAAGTGGAAGGTGATACCAAATACATTTTCTATGGATATGCAGTGGACCCTGGTCCATCAATGACTAATGAATAAATCACAGTGCCTGGGAAAGGAGCTCCTTAAGGCGATACAGCAGCCCTTGATGGCCAGCTGGTGTCAAAGCATTTTATTTGTTACAGGTTGAGAAAATAAAGAATCCTCATAATTTCTCAGGCTGAAAGTTTGGTATGGTTTGACAGAGTTTGTCTTTCAGTGCAGGAGAAGAATAGCCTGGTGAACCCAGAATGAACGCTACGTGAGAAGGATGAGGAGAGCCACATTCCTGTCTACATGCTGAGAATGTCAAGTATTTAACAGCATAATTAGAGCCACTTCATCACTGGGACCCTCAACGGCCAGCCAGTCAGATAAACAATAGATAATACATCCCCATCAGCATGCTCTGAATTCTAACACGGCCCAATTAATCAAAAGAGAATGTTCAAGTTGAGTGGTTTATTTATTAGTCTTACATAATGCAGATCATGTATTCACTTGTAATTTTCATAATTACTTAGAAAAACTGTTTATATAACGATATACCTAGGCAACACAATTACAGAGAATGATGAATCACAGTAGTAATACTGTAGAGCTTTTGCAGTATAATCTTTACAGTACATGATTTCACAGAGACTTGTGTTTTTTAAATTCACATCCCATTGAAAGTTTAGACTATTTCAATATTTGAATATGTTTCCTTCAAACTGATTTCTGAATACAGATGTGTGAATGGGTAGGAGGATGATATCCAATAAGACATTCACATTGTATCTCTTAAAGCAAGCAGCGGCTCAGTGTGGGTGCGTGTCTGCATGTGTGTGTGTGAGAGAGAGAGAGCAGCTCTCTGTCTGTAACAGACTGAGAATGAGTGATTAATAGGCAGACGGCGAAAGCAAGGTTGTATTTTTGTTGCAATGCAATGCAATTTCTCCATTCCTTCAAATATAATTGTTTTCTTACATTCTAGTGCACAAAGAAAGAGACCCTGACCTTGCATACATCTGTAGTTAACACTTGGGAGAAATGTTTTCCTTTTATGATCAGCTTATGTGGTGCAAGGCAATGACCTACCACTTGCTTTCTGGTATGTTCCTCTGGTACATTCCTTACCTCAATCACATATACAGTATGTTCCCACCACACTAAATGTTTCTATGTCCATTGGAGTAAAACAATACTCAAACTACTAATCTGTTGCTTGCACACACAACAAAGCTTCCTGAAGCGAGACATTTGTCCACAAAGCTTGAAGAAATGGCTTTATGAGCTTCTATTCAACACCTGACATGACCCCAAAGCAAAGAGTAATTTCATGAAGACATCCTCTTTTTCCCTTCATCAATGGTTATCTTATGAGTAATAAACAGTGCCATATATATATATACATACATGTGTATAAGGCTCTGGTAATAACAGTTCACCACATAAATTGAATCAAAACAATATAAAATGAGTCCATAATTGAGTTTATGTTTAATTTGATGAATTAAAGGATCTACCTACTAAGGACAGTTATAGCACAGGAGGACATGACCAATTTGAATAATAACAAGGTATTGAATTGCATGACAATAACACCCTACACAGACATCATGTTAGTGTGCTATCTGAATGAACTCCTGCATCCTACGAACAGTCTCTCATCAATTCAACATCTCATGAATAGAATAAGCTGCTAAAAGTATTTTCTATAGAGAGTAAGTTCACTGATTCAAATGAGTGAAAACAAATTTATTATTTATTCCCTCCTTAATGGAGATCATGGGGGGATTGACGGTCTGTATTTATCTCGCAGGTACAAAGCGGTGGGTGAAGCAGTACAGCTTGAACCTGTTAAGACCCCTATGATAAATTATGAGAAGGCAGCACAAGTTATTAAAGACGGCCTCCAGTCTCCTTTTCACCTCATTTATCATGTGATTTACTTGAACTTTCACATGTGGGCAGGCGTAAGGTCGAAGGGCAGGCATTATGTTGCAAAAGTGGGCATGTTCGTATGCTGGCTTATACTAGCTCGGTCAAAAACACACACACATCACCATTTGAACAACGGGCTACACAGACGTCTCTGACAGCGAGAGCAGCTTTGGGTCTAACTACATCGCAAGGAAGATTTGTTTCCCTATAGGAAGATCTGGAGAGAGAATTCCAACAAATCCAACCATATACACTACATGACCAAAAGTATGTGGACCTGCTCGACGAACAACTCATTCCAAAATCATGGGCATTAATATGGAGTTGGTCCACCCTTTGCTGCTATAACAGCCTCCACTCATCTGGAAAGGCTTTCCACTAGATGTTGGAACATTGCTGTGGGTACTTGCTTCCATTCAGCCACGAGCAATAATGAAGTCGGCACTGATGTTGGGTGATTAGGCCTGGCTCGCAGTCTGCATTCCAATTAATCCCAAAGGTGTTTGATGGGGTTGAGATCAGGGCTCTGTGCAGGCCTGTCAAGTTCTTCCACAACGATCTCAACAAACCATTTCTGTATAGACCTCACTTTGTGAACAGGGGCATTTTCATGCTGAAACAGTAAAGGGCCTTCCTCAAAATGTTTGAAGCACACAATTGTCTAGAATGTCATGGTATGCTGTAGCGTTAAGATTTCCCTTCACTGAAACTAAGGGGCCTAGCCCAAACCATGAAAAACAGCCCCAGACCATTATTCCTCCTCCACCAAACGTTACAGTTGGCATTGGGCAGGTAGCATTCTCCTGGCATCCGCCAAACCCAGATTTGTCCGTCAGACTGCCAGATGGTGAAGCGTGATTCATCACTCCAGAGAATGTGTTTCTACTGCTCCAGAGTCCAATGGTGGCGAGCTTTACACCACTCCAGTCGACGCTTGGCGTTCAGCATGGTGATCTTAGGCTTGTGTGAGGCTGCTTGGCCATGGAAACCCATTTCATGAAGCTCCCGACAAACAGTTATTGTGCTGACGTTGCTTCCAGAAATAGTTTGGAAATCGGTAGTGAGTGTTGCAACCGAGGACAGATGATTTTTATGCCCTACGCGCTTCAGCACTCAGCGGTTTTGTTCTGTGAGCTTGCATGGCCTACCACTTTCCGGCTGAGCTGTTGTTGCTCCTAGACTTTTACCCTTCACAATAACAGCATGTACAGTTGACCGGGGCAGCTTTAGCAGGGCATACATTTGACGAGCTGACTTGTTGGAAAGGTGGCATCCTATGATGTCAGCACGTTGAAAGTCACTGAGCTCTTCAGTAAGGCCATGCTATTGCCAATGTTTGTCCATGGAGATTGCATGGCTGTGTGCTAGATTTTATACACCTGTCAGAAACGGGTGTTGCTGAAATAGCCAAATCCATTAATTTGACGGGGTGTCCACATACTTTTGTTTATATAGTGTATGTTTGAGGCATTGGCTTCTAGTGACAAAGAAGATGTGAGTTCGGGAAATAAAGTTCAACGACTGCCCCGCGACATATGTGAATGTTATGTAACCTTATGTAGCCGAGCTACCATCGTGATACCTATCTAACGTTAGCTTGCTAAATGTATCTCTAGCTAGCAGAGAAGCAGCGGAGGAGAGAGGAAAAACACATCTGGCAAAGAGAATCTGAGTAGGGGGAGAAAAACTGGGGCACATGTCGTGGTATTTCTAACCAAAGGGAGAGACTGTATTCTTCAAAACAACTATTTATAAGATTTGCAAAAATGAAGCAATCAATAACAACCACTCAACAGTGCATCGTTAGGAAAGCTCAACGAAAAGAGTTGTCTCTCTCCTCTTATAGAAAAAGAACAACCTATTTTGTCGACTTGGCAGTTTAGCAGACCGGTGGAAACAGGGACGGAACATGGTGTGTAAAAGCTGATTTAGCTTGTCTGTGCAGATTAAGATAGCTGACGTTGCCACCATTGACCGTTCCTTCCTGCATGTTTCCACACATCTAAGTTCCTGTGGATTGTTAAAACAGGATGTCACATACTACAGTCACACCCAAATGGCTCTTATCTGTAGGCCCTGACCCATGACCCACAAAAGACGAAGCTGTATCAGCAAAATACTAACATATAACAACAGACAATTCTCAAAGTAAAACAGCATAGTATGACTAATTAAACAGTATAGTATGTAATTATTATTTAATTTGCACCGCACACATCCCAATGGGCTTGCCTTGTGATGCTGCTCCAGCAACTACAACAAACAAATTCCATGAAACTGGTATTTTGGAGAGCTGAGTGCATTCCTTGTTGTTGCCCATTGTCTACGAGAGACGCTGAGCCGCCCGCCTTTAGACATCCATCTGGACCAGCGTCATGACAGGGGGAGCCTCTGCCACCTTGGCCTTGCGGGGTAGCAGGTTGGCCAGGCTCCTGAAGGAGGGTGTGGCATGCAGCAGCTCTTTGAGGCCCGCGCGGTACTCACGGCGGATTATGCAGTAGAGCACAGGGTTGAGGCAGCTGTTGGTGTGAGCCAGACACACAGTCAGCGGGAAGGTGTAGTTCTGGACGTTGTAATATGCGTTGCTGAAGTGCACCAGGTCAAACTTAATCAGCGCGCCCCACAGCGTCAGCGCCTGGTTGGGCAGCCAGCACAAGAAAAAGGACAGCACCACGATGGCTACCGACTTGGTTACTTTGGACCGGCGCTTGTGGCGGCCTTCCGAGCCCTCTGAGCTGGCCGCTCCACTGATGTGTTGGCTCAGCACAAAGCGCAGCAGTAGCAGGTAGCACACAGTGATGACCACCAAGGGAATAACAAAGCCCAGCAGTACTTTCTGTAGCTGGTACAGCCCCAGGAGCAGCTGAGGGTTCCACCTGCCTGACTCAGGGAATCGCACCAAACACAGTTCCTCGTCGTATAGCTGGGCACTAGTGGAGTAGATGGCGTGGGGCAGGGTGGCTAGCAGCGACACTACCCAGATGCCCAGGCTGATCCACTTGGCGCTGGCTGCCGCCGTACGCCTGCTGTGCATCTTGAGGGCCGAGGTCACTGCGTAGTATCGCGCCACACTCATGGCAGTCAGGAAGAAGACGCTGGCGTACATGTTCATGATGGTGACGGAGCTGATGATCTTACACATTACTTTGCCGAAGGGCCAGCGGAAGTCCAAAGCCGTGTCAATAGCCCAAAAGGGGAGCGTGAGAACAAACTGCAGGTCGGTGAGAGCCAAGCCCATTACAAAGCAGTTGATTGAGGACTGCTTCTGACTGTGGTGTGAGTGAAGCAGGTAGAGTGCCAGAGAGTTCCCCACTAGCCCCAGTGCACACACGACAGAGTACACCAGAGCTATCATTACACGCACTGTGATGCTGGAACCATCTCCCTGAAGCTCCAGTATAGATTCCTTGCTTAAGAAGTGTAGCCAGCAGCGCAGCGACAGGTTGCCAGTAGAGCCACCGTAACCCAGTCCTGCATTATCCTCCAGTACTTGCTCACACACCTCTGGTACCAGGGTCTGCACACTGTCGTTTGGTTGCATGGCGAACTTATTCATTCACAAATCACTCAGCATGGCATGTTGGAGACCTCTTATGCTCAGGAGTAGAAATTGGTAGGAGATGCCACATTCATGATGAGGGGAAAAAAAGCAGCCTACATGTTACTTAGAACATACCTGTCCTATTCATTTTCTCTGTGGAGCTGTCTTTTTGCTAAATCCAAGTTGTTCTCCACTTTATAGGTCTGTCCTCTGCAACGCGTAGCGTATCGTCTCTCATTCCCTTCACTGAGCTCGGTGGACTCACCTCTCATTCTTTTATAGATTCCGCAGGCACGCGCAAGGTTCAGGCTCGTAATCACCACCACAGCTTCTCGCCTGTCTCCGTTAGAAACAACCCAGAAAATGCCTTGGTCGTCCTGCAATGTCTGTGCACATATCCCACTCATCATAAATACATCTCAGTACGTTCTGACATTGAATTTAAATCTTGTTTGCTGTGTGTCTTCAATTTGTTTGGTGTGTGTAAATGTGTCATGGAGTGAGCTCCGTGGCGTTATTGAATTAATTTGGGATTAAACAAAACAAACAAACAACACATTTATTCACCTGAACTGCCCTCTCTTCCTCGGAATAAACAGAGATATTATCAGCCTTGACTCAAGGTATTTTAACATCTACTTCTCTTTTTCTCAGCGCTTGAAACGTGTTGGAACAGAGAGTATGGGGAGAGAAAAGAGGCGGCACACTGTTAGCCTACTGCTCAAGTTATTATCTCGGGGATCAAATTGGACAATTGGAAAATTAACAGATATAACCAATTAAAAAATAATCATTTACCAGCTCGTTATAATTGTTTTACAAAGGGCAACAACAACAAAAATACCAATATTGTTTCCAACTGACTCAATTCTTTAACTCTCAGGCAAGGTTAATCATCAAAAGAGCATGCTTTTCAGAATGACCTATTCTTTAACCCCCTCTCCACAACAATCCTTGCAGCTGATAGGCATCAATTGACCGAGTCTAGGCACGAATGTGATTGACTGGGTTTTAACCCAGGTCGTCTGTGTGTTACAAGACTGTATTAGCCTGCTGACCTAAAGCCTAGGCATTACATTAGCTTGGGGAGCTAACACAAATTTTCAGGTCTCATGGCACATGAGCATGGTTCACTTAACCACTTTCGTTACACTTAGAAATCAGACAGTCATGGGACTAGGGATTAATAGCAGGTGTTTAGAAGGATAAAGCTGTCATATTATTTAATCTGAAATGTTTTCCTGGGGCACATTGGCAGATTCTCCCCAGTGCTTTCAGACAGGTCTCATAGACTAGACGTAAGAGAATACATGTAAATCCAGTTTCTCAAATGAGTATGATATGTTACTTTTGACATGGTTACATAAAGACAGAAGGTTACTTAAGGCAAAAATGAAAGGAGGGTGGTTGGTCAGGGTGGGTGGGCGTATAATGCGAACGTCTGGCAACCCAAAGGTTGCATGTTCGAATTTCATCACGGCCAACTTTAGCATTTGAGCTAATTATCAACTTTTCAACTACTTACCACTTTTTAGCTACTTTGCAACTACTTAACAAGTTATCTAACCCTTCCCCTAATTCTAACCTTAACCCTTTTATCTAACCCTAACCTTAACCCTTTTACCTAACTCCTAACCTTAACCCTAACCCCTAACCCCTAGCCTAGCTAACGTTAGCCACTTAGCTAATGTTAGCCACAAAAAATTGTGATTTATAACAAATCATTCATTTCGCAAATTCTTAACATATTGTACGTTTTGCTAATTTGTAGCATATTGTACGTTTAGCAAATTCGTAACATATCATACGAAATGGATGATGGACATCCACAAATTAATACATACCATAAGAAACGTAACATACTGTATCACACTAAATGGAGTGTCTCAGATTTACGTACAGAATAATACGCAATGCTCTGAGACCAGGTTGTTTCAGAAGGTAGAGATGAAAGTGGTCATCATGAGTGAAACTGTGGATGCATTCTGAGAATAAATAGGTGAGAATGCGGCGATTTCATTTTTTCAACTAAAAGCTGATAAATATACAACCAATTACAACCAGTAGACTGTTAAATATCCAATATTTTATCAATAATCTATTCAGTGAAGTAACCATTGTATTTGTAACAGTTTAAACAAACTCCTGGCTATAGGAAGAAACCTTAAGAGGATGTAGACTGTTAAAGGCAGCCAAAGTAAAATTAGGACCATCTTTCCGGCACAGCATGGTTGAGGCCGAATCAACAGGGTCAGAAGAGAGCTTGTCTATGAGAAACTAATAAATGAATTGTAAATAATTAGTATTCCAATGGGGGGATACAGAGCAATCAAACATATTCAAATCTTCCATAATAAAAGTAGTCTGGAACGGGGTTTCCCAAACCCGGTCCTGGCCCCCCCTGGGTGCATGTTTTGGTTTTTGCCCTAGCACTACACAACTGATTCAAATAATCAAAGCTTGATGATGAGTTGGTTATTTGAATCAGCTGTGTAGTGCTAGGGCAAACACCAAAACGTGTACCCAGGGGGGCCTCAGGACCGGGTTTGGGGAACCCTGGTCTGGCAGATGTTTCTACACTAACCACTTGAATGATGTAGCTGGATCTTTTCTGCTATTAGACCAAGATCATACACACAATCTACAACACATACTAAAATAACCCTGTTATATCCCCAAGTCACACATAGTAATGGAATAGGAACGTTCTTTCAGACTTTTCTCACATGTTCTTCTGACACACTAGCCATCATATCTGATGTCTTGCATTACAAATGCTCCAGTAACACTATTTCTGAAAAGAAGAACTTGGTACATTTGACTTGTGTGTTTCGATGTGAAATCCTTGAGAAAAGTGGCTGTTGCATTGATGAGAATACCTGCCGTTTCCCTGGGAGGATGAATAGGAAGAACATTGTGTTATTGTTGAAGGTAGCAAGAACAATACAGTATATCAATGCAAATGTATACTGAGTAAAGTTAGTAAAACGTACAGTACATTGTCTTCCAAAAATGTCTCGAAAATCAAATCAAATTGTATTGGTCACATACACGTGTTCAGCAGATTTTATTGTGGGTGTAGCGAAATGCTTGTGCTTCTAGTTCTGACAGTGCAGCAATATCCAACAAGTAATATCTAACAATGTCACAACAAATACCTAATACACACACGTCTAAATTAAGGAACGGAATTAAGAATATATAAATATATGGATGAGCAATGTTAGAGTGGCATAGACTAAGATACAGTAGATAGTATAGAATACAATATATACATATGAGATGAGTAATGCAAGATTTGCAAACATTGTTAAAGTGACTAGTGTTCCATTTATTAAAGTGGCCAATGGTTTCAAGTCTGTGTATGTAGGCAGCAGCCTCTCTGTGCTAGTGATGGCTGTTTAACAGTCTGATGGCCTTGAGATAGAAGCTGTTTTTCAGTCTCTCGTTCCCAGCTTTGATGCACCTGTACTGACCTTGCCTTCTGGATGATAGTGGGGTGAACAGGCAGTGGCTCGGGTGGTTGTTGTCCTTGATTATCTTTTTGGCCTTTCTGTGACATCGGGTGCTGTAGGTGTCCTGGAGGGCAGGTAGTTTGCCCCCAGTGATGCGTTGTGCAAACCGCACCACCCTCTGGAGAGCCCTCCGGTTGTGGGCGGTGCAGTTGCCGTACCAGGCGGTGATACAGCCCGACAGGATGCTCTCAATTGTACATCTGTAAAAGTTTGTGAGAGTCTTAGGGGCCAAAACAAATTTATTCAGCCTCCTGTCTGTGTGGGTGGATAATTTCAGATCGTTAGTGATGTGTACGCTGAGGAACTTGAAGCTTTCCACCTTCTCCACTACGGTCCCTATAATGTGGATAGGGATGTGCTCCCTCTGCTTTTTCCTGAAGTCCACGATCAGCTCCTTCATTTTGTTGACGTTGAGGGAGAGGTTATTTTCCTGGCATCACTCCGCCAGGGCCCTCACCTCCTCCCTGTAGGCTATCTCATCGTTGTTGGTAATCAAGCCTACTACTGTTGTGTCGTCTACAAACTTGATTGAGTTGGAGGTGTGTATGGCCACTCAGTCATGAGTGAACAGGGAGTACAGGAGGGGGCTGAGCATGCACCTTTGTGGGGATCAGCGAAGTGGAGATGTTGTTTCCTACCTTCACCCCTGGGGGCGGCCCATCAGGAAGTCCAGGACCCAATTGCACGGGGTGGGGTTCAGGCCCAGGGCCTCAAACTTAATGATGAACTTGAAGGGTATGGTATTGAATGCTGAGCTATAATCAATGAACAGCATTCTTACATAGGTATTCCTCTTGTCCAAATGGGAGTGTGATGACGATTGCATCGTCTGTGGACCTATTGGGGCGGTAAGCAAATTGAAGTGGGTCTACGGGGCGATAGTCATTTAGTCATTAACAATGTCCTTCATTGAGATTTTCCCCTGAGTCATTAACCCACTGGTGCCCAGTAAACAGTACAGTACAGTATACAACAGATAATGTTCCCTCTTCCGGTTCATTGTGACGCCAATAGTGGCTTTCATATTAGACCGCTATGATCTGGATGGAGCTCCTCCAAATCCATCTGCATGATGAACGTCATCTTGTTTGCTTTCACATTACGATTAACAATGGCTCTGATTGCTTCCTTCCTAGAATGTTTATTTTCACAGTACTGGAGAAATGCAAATTGTGTGGTGTGACCTAGAGTGGTGTGTGACCTAGAGTGGTGTGTGACCTAGAGTGGTGTGTGGCCTCTAGTGGTGTGTGGCCTCTAGTGGTGTGTGACCTAGTGTGGTGTGTGACCTACACTGGTGTGTGACCTAGAGTGGTGTGTGACCTAGAGTGGTGTGTGACCTAGAGTGGTGTGTGGCCTCTAGTGGTGTGGACCTACAGTGGTATGTGACCTAGAGTGGTATGTGACCTAGAGTGGTGTGTGACCTAGAGTGGTGTGTGACCTAGAGTGTTGTGTGACCTAGAGTGGTGTGTGACCTAGAGTGGTGTGTGACCTAGTGGTGTGTGACCTAGAGTGGTGTGTGACCTAGAGTGGTGTGGACCTAGAGTGGTATGTGACCTAGAGTGGTGTGTGACCTAGAGTGGTGTGTGACCTAGAGTGGTGTGTGACCTAGAGTGGTGTGTGACCTAGTGGTGTGTGACCTAGAGTGGTGTGGACCTAGAGTGGTATGTGACCTAGAGTGGTATGTGACCTAGAGTGGTGTGTGACCTAGAGTGGTGTGTGACCTAGAGTGGTGTGTGACCTAGAGTGGTGTGTGACCTAGTGGTGTGTGACCTAGAGTGGTGTGGACCTAGAGTGGTATGTGACCTAGAGTGGTATGTGACCTAGAGTGGTGTGTGACCTAGAGTGTTGTGTGACCTAGAGTGGTGTGTGACCTAGAGTGGTGTGTGACCTAGGGTGGTGTGTGACCTAGAGTGGTATGTGACCTAGAGTGGTGTGTGTCCTAGAGTGGTGTGTGACCTAGAGTGGTGTGTGACCTAGAGTGTTGTGTGACCTAGAGTGTTGTGTGACCTAGAGTGGTGTGTGTCCTTGGTGTGTGAGAGTGGTGTGTGACCTAGAGTGGTGTGTGACCTAGAGTGTTGTGTGACCTAGAGTGTTGTGTGACCTAGAGTGGTGTGTGACCTAGAGACGGTCAGTAAAACCAGCATGGTGTTTATCTTGTGTGCTGCTGCCTGGGTTAGACACAGGTCGTAGTGATTCACAGTCGGGTTGGCTTTGCTCTAAAGTGCTGTTCTTGGATCTGAATATTATGGCACAGTAATAGTCATTTAGAACTTTTCTGAAGTAATGTTTTCTGAGTCCGCCTTCTAGTGAGCCTTGCAGAGTCAGTATGCTATTGTCAAACGTATCAATTCAAATGAATGAGACTAAAATGGATGTTATTATCCTGTCGAAAGCTAATTAGGACATGTTTCATGTCAGAGCCCAAGGTAGGAACTTCCGGGAAGAGAGAGCCAGTAGCTAGTGTTTGGCATTTGCACAGATGGCCAGATATTGACATTTTGTAAAGCATTATGTCAGTAGACAGAGGATAGTCAAGCTGTAACATCACACAGACACTAAGGCCACGGCACAGGTTAATCCTATCAAACACCAAGATGAGCGCACCTGTGAAGTTCGATAAACCTGCAGACTTTAATCTCTTTATTGTATATCTCGGACCATACATTCAGTGATTAGCTAGCTATCTTATATACATTTTTGCATCTATAATATTTGTTGAATCATACCATACACGTCAAACAGAAATTAACAGAACCACAACTTGGCGTAAAAAACAGAAAAGCACTTCAAAACAGAAAAGCAATTTGCAGGATTAAAGGGGCAATCTGGGATTTGCCACTTGTTTTGGTAAACAGCTGAGGGATGGGGCTGGAGTAATGTAACCACTCACCAATTTATAGACAGAGCTATAGATGCAAGGAGCTATTAATGCATGGACTGACCATCCATGAGAATCTACACAGTGTTAGAATGATGTAAAACAAGCTTATATTTTGGGTCCTGATGGGTTAAGAGAGTTGAAATAATCTCCTGAGGCATTTATAAATTAAATTCTTCAATAATCAATGGTATTGTTAATTTAAAAGTCCAAAAATGTATGCTTTAATCCTGGATTGCCCCTTTAAACAAGTGAAATCAAGGACATCTCTTTGACTGTGTCCTTTTTTTTTTGTCCCTCTCTCAGGGTCTGATTTAGTGGGATATGACCCGTGGTAGGAGAACTCTATGCTGGTGGAAGATGGACAATCAAAGTGGGTCACAGAGAAGCTGATTACGAATGCTGGTCGTTGAGCTACTCTCCCCATGATTAAAGGCTGAGAGGTGAGAGGCACCACGGCAGATAACGATTGACACAAACAATCGTTGGGGTGTGCGTCTGCAGACATACACACACACACACACACAAGTCATTCATGTCAATTTGGTCAAATGAGGGAAAGGGGGATACCTAGTCAGTTGTGCAACTGAAATGTGTCTTCCGCATTTAACCCAACCCCTCTGAATCAGAGTGGTGCAAAGGGCTGCCTTAATCCACATCTTCAGCACCCAGGGAACAATGGATTAACTGCTTTGCTCAGGGGGAGAATAACAGATTTTTACCTTGTTAGGTCAGGGATTTGATCCAGCAACCTTTAATCTACTGGCCCAACACTTTAACCACTAGGCTACCTAAACACCACTGTTAGGAAGGTTGGTATAGTGTCTTTGTCATTTCCACTGACTTACTACATATGTGTCAACAAGACACTATGCACTTGAAACTGAATAGCACATCTCCATCTCTCCAGCCTGTCCCCATCCCCAAACCCCTTGATGTTGCGTGTGCCAGATATTGTCAGACTAGCCAGACTATTTCAGAATTTAATATTAAATGATCCAATTGGGGACCAAGAAGCACTGGAGAGAGAACACTTTTATTCACTCGCTGATGGGGTACTTTTTGTGTTCTGGGGTTCTATTGACAATCCAATGAGGCGAGGATTTACATGTGGTTGAGTTGTCAACTAACGTGAATTCAACGTGAAATCAACAAACAAATGTCACCAGGTCATTGGATTTAGGTTCAAAGAATACGAAATTCCGTTGATGACGTTTTTCAAATCCAATCAGTTTTCCAAGTTGATTCAATGTCATCACACTGCATTTTTGGGTTGAAATGACATGGAAACAACAATGATTCATCCAGGTTTTGCCCAGTGGAGTTGACTAGGAATGTCACACTAACAGACAAGGAAACAAACTCTGGCTGAGGGCATGTCATGGTCTGAGCATTGAGCAAGAGCACTGATTTTTGTATTTTGTCAGTGGAAGGTTATCTTAGCTTTGACCTAGTTCACTTTGGCTCACTGTCTCTCTCTGTAAATCCCTGTCATTTCAGACATTGTAAATATGCCACTGTATTTAAATTGTCAGCTTTTCATGCACTACAGAACTTTTGAGAAATCTTATTACTTTTGAAATATTATTGGAATGAGCTACTTTTTTAAAAAATTACGAGACTACACTTTAAAATGTTTAGTTTATTTGAGACCGTTTTTGTCATGTTTAGCAAGATTATTAATAAAGTTATAGTATCATAGTATCATAGTATTCAAATTACATGCAAAATTATTCTCTGAATTACTTGTAAAGCTCAGTTTTACACACCATCAGTTATGAAAAATAATAATTATTGTCTCTCTCAAAATACACAAACCTACACTGTCAATGTTAAAACAGTCAGAGGGGCAAGAGAAGCTCAATTCATCTTGAAAAATAAATTTTACAATATACAGAAATTCAGATTAAATCAGAAAACATCCTTGATACCATTTGAAAGGAAACTCTTTGAAGTTTGTGGAAATTTGAAGTTAATGTAGGAGAATATAACACATTAGATCTGGTAAAAGATAATATAGATAATTCATCATCTTTGAAATGCAAGAGAAAGGCCATTATATCACTTGGGAGTCTAGGCACAATTTAGATTTTGGCCACTAGATTGCAGCAGTGTATGTGCAACATTTTAGACTGATCCAATGAACCATTGCCTTACTGTTCAAAATGTTGTATCAAGTCTGCCAAAGTGTGCCGAATTGGTCAATTGATACATTTTCAAGTACATAACTATAGAGAACATACAAAAATGATATGGTAATAAAAAATGTAAGTTTACACACTCCCAGGAATGTCATAAATTATGGATAATTAGCTTCTGTACAGAAAAGACACTAACCTTCACACATCTAGATGGGGGGGCAGACACAGCAGGGGTTCAAACTGTAGAACCCATTTGAATATAAAAATGGATTTTATCAAACAAAACTATGCTACATTTTATCTCTGGGACCCTCAGGATGACAAATCAGAGCAAGATTACTGAATGTAAGTACATTATTTACCTTCTGAGGTGAATGTATCAAACCAGTTGCCATGATAAAAGTTTTTTTGTTGTTGTGCGCTCTCCTCAAACAATAGCATGGTATTTTTTTCACTGTAATAGCTACCGTAAATTGGACAGTGCAGTTAGATTAACAATAATTTAAGCTTTCTGCCCATATAAGACATATTTTCTTGTTACTTATGATGTCATGATAATCACATTAGTGCACGTTAGCTCAACCGTCCCGTGGGGGGGACACCGATCCCATAGTTAATTAAAACAATACAAAACAGAATAACAAACAGGGAAAAATTTAAATATATATATATATATATATACAGTGGGGAGAACAAGTATTTGATACACTGCCGATTTTGCAGGTTTTCCTACTTACAAAGCATGTAGAGGTCTGTAATTTTTATCATAGGTACACTTCAACTGTGAGAGACGGAATCTAAAACAAAAATCCAGAAAATCACATTGTATGATTTTTAAATAATTAATTTGCATTTTATTGCATGACATAAGTATTTGATCACCTACCAACCAGTAAGAATTCCGGCTCTCACAGACCTGTTAGTTTTTCTTTAAGAAGCCCTCCTGTTCTCCACTCATTACCTGTATTAACTGCACCTGTTTGAACTCGTTACCTGTATGAAAGACACCTGTCCACACACTCAATCAAACAGATTCCAACCTCTCCACAATGGCCAAGACCAGAGAGCTGTGTAAGGACATCAGGGATAAAATTGTAGACCTGCACAAGGCTGGGATGGGCTACAGGACAATAGGCAAGCAGCTTGGTGAGAAGGAAACAACTGTTGGCGCAATTATTAGAAAATGGAAGAAGTTCAAGATGACGGTCAATCACCCTCGGTCTGGGGCTCCATGCAAGATTTCACCTCGTGGGGCATCAATGATCATGAGGAAGGTGAGGGATCAGCCCAGAACTACACGGCAGGACCTGGTCAATGACCTGAAGAGAGCTGGGACCACAGTCTCAAAGAAAACCATTAGTAACACACTACGCCGTCATGGATTAAAATCCTGCAGCGCACGCAAGGTCCCCCTGCTTAAGCCAGTGCATGTCCAGGCCTGTCTGAAGTTTGCCAATGACCATCTGGATGATCCAGAGGAGGAATGGGAGAAGGTCATGTGGTCTGATGAGACAAAAATAGAGCTTTTTGGTCTAACTCCACTCGCCGTGTTTGGAGGAAGAAGAAGTATGAGTACAACCCCAAGAACACCATCCCAACCTTGAAGCATGGAGGTGGAAACATCATTCTTTGGGGATGCTTTTCTGCAAAGGGGACAGGACGACTGCACCGTATTGAGGGGAGGATGGATGGGGCCATGTATCGCGAGATCTTGGCCAACAACCTCCTTCCCTCAGTAAGAGCATTGAAGATGGGTCGTGGCTGGGTCTTCCAGCATGACAACGACACGAAGCACACAGCCATGGCAACTAAGGAGTGGCTCCGTAAGAAGCATCTCAAGGTCCTGGAGTGGCCTAGCCAGTCTCCAGACCTGAACCCAATAGAAAATCTTTGGAGGGAGCTGAAAGTCCGTATTGCCCAGCGACAGCCCTGAAACCTGAAGGATCTGGAGAAGATCTGTAGGGAGGAGTGGGCCAAAATCCCTGCTGCAGTGTGTGCAAACCTAGTCAAGAACTACAGGAAACGTATGATCTCTGTAATTGCAAACAAAGGTTTCTGTACCAAATCTTAAGTACTGCTTTTCTGATGTATCAAATACTTATGTCATGCAATAAAATGCAAATTAATTACTTAAAAATCATACAATGTGATTTTCTGGATTTTTGTTTTAGATTCCGTCTCTCATAGTTGAAGTGTACCTATGATAAAAATTACAGACCTCTACATGCTTTGTAAGTAGGAAAACCTGCAAAATCGGCAGTGTATCAAATACTTGTTCTCCCCACTGTATATATATACACACACATGTACTATAACAGGCAAAATAATGTATTTATTATTCCGTAACTCATAGTGTAAACAAGAGCCTTAGGCATGTGCTACTCTGTTTTATCATATGAAGTGTCTGGAGATGGGAGCAGAACAGAGGAATCCTGCTGGGAATACTCTCTCCAAATCACATGTCATCAGCATGTGGGCGTAGTGGGGCTCTGCGGTGTGGATTCCAAGTTACTGTAGCTATATGGCCAGTAATGGGGTCTCCCTGGAAATGGACTTGCTCGTCCATGCTATTATTATGAGACATGGGGTCAAAATTGGGCAGTCCTTGGCTGTCGTGACCAGTGCCCAGTTTACCCAGCAGAGACATAATCTCATCCACACCCTGGTCTCCCAGGACATGGTGGTCTGGAGGCTTGGCCTTGTCGTCTGCAGTTTGGTACGGCTGGTCAATCACATGCAGCACTCTGGAGGACTGGAGGTTGTGCAGGGACCGTGACTGGACTGCGGGGGCGAGAGGGACACAGGTTACAGGTGAGTATTTATTCCAGTCATTAAATGTTGAACTACAGTATGTCACACATACATCCCCAGTCCAACTTTAATTCGTTAACTGTACCCCACCCTCAACAATTTTGTACCTTGGTCTTCGGTTGTACATTTACCTAAAGACAACTAGGAATTGATTATATTCATAGAGCTAACGAACAGTCGGTTAAGATGACAAATTACATTTAAGTAATTCACAATCTTAAAACGTTGATGAGACCATTAGATATCTTTGAAGTCCATTTAATATTTTATCCAACAGTTCCTCCAACTGTTGAAAGGAATTTTACAGTCAGACAGGCTGATGAGAAGAGTGCTCAATAATACATGGTTTCTGTGCTGAGGGTTGCCAGCTCAGCTCTTTGATGTGAATTGGTGGGCCGCCTTTCTCTGCAGAGTTGTTTTAACAGTGGCGCCGTAGCAGCATCTGGCAGTAGAAGTGAGAGGAGCTCTAGTCTATTCAGCTCTCCAGCTGTGATTTGAGGCAGGAGGTATGGGGTGGCGGGGGAGGTTTGGCCAGACAGTGCAGGAGGCTGACTCACCCCTCACTGGGCTGAAGTCCCCTCCTTGGCTGACCTTGGCAAAAGGGTTCAGGCTGGGGAAGAGGATGATGGAGAAGGACAGGAGCAGTACCTGGGGAAAAAGGGAAGGGTAAAAATCACATAATTTTCTCTTTGCCAAAGTCAATAAGGTTTAGCCATTTGGGAGAGCTTCCACTCCCCAGTGGAGTTCCAGAGTGGAAGATTCACTTTTTCAGTAACTGTTGTTTAGAACTTTTCAGCTCATCCCAGTACATGGGCATCAAAGTCACACGGCTTGAACACACAATCCGTATAATTAAAATGTTTGCCTTTTCCGAAAGGCATTAGAAGAGATACAAACTCATTCATATTCATAGTGGATTTACAAGTCTAATTACTGCTTGCACTGATGTGGTGTGATTTTTGTTCTGTCCAATTATGTTGTAGACAAGGGAATCAATGGTTTGCCTCTCTGGAGTCTATCTATCTGTGTCTGTATTTACATCCGTATGTCTGGCATACATCTTTCTCTCACTCCACCTGTCTGTCTCTCTCTAATTTCACATGGTGTATGGCCTGATCTAGTAAAACTGTTTCTTAAAGTGACACTTCTCCTTACCAGGACACAAGTCCCAGCCTGGGCGGTCTTTTTGGAGCCGCCCATGACCAGAGTCTGCAGCCTGTGTAGCTGCTCCATCAGAGACCTGGGAGACACAAAGGCTCAATTAGCAAACGTTGAGACCGGGTGTACGGAGGCAGAAACAGAGCAGATTAGTGTGGAGGTCCCTCACGTATTGCATTTCTCCAGCTGGAACACTTTCCTCTGTAGCTCCTGGTTGTGTGTGCTGCAGGCAGCCATCCTGGAAGACAAACAACAAGGGAATTTCCCAGATGAGACTGACGAGCTGCTGCTGCTTGATCAGTCCAAGAAACATACTAGCTAGCTATCACTCTTACCACCACACTGAAAAACCCTTTTGTAGAATTAGATCATAATGTGACAGTCAAGTATACTGAATTACACATTTCTGACTGCAGTGGGCCCTGTGAAGTTTCTCTGTGCCACGCAACTTAAGCAGACACACATCAAGAATCTCACTGTCGATAGACTGCCGATAAGTACATATCACAGTGGGAGGCCGTTCTATCTCTTGCTAGAACTTAAGCGGTACGTGCTGCGGGCTGACCCGGTAGCGACAAACCTACCGATTCTACTTGTGGAATCGCAATGCTCGTCAGTGGCCAACAACTTGACTTTGATCCAATCAGAGAACACGTACCCCAAAAAAAAAAAAAAAAAAAATATTTTCCTTTGAGCTAGCTAAGTGCACAGACGCAATGCACACAACACTAAATACTTCCTCCAAGCTAGCTAACCACTGTAGCTAGTATTGTCGTTATAATTAAATCACAATGGATTAGCTAGCTTCCATGAAACAGCTGCCAGTGTTAGCTGCTGAGTTTTTGCAGTGTCCTTAGCTAGCTAGTGAAACATTTGGCTATGGGCTGGCACTGGCAGTATGGGATTATGGAGAGTGAATGTTTCTGCATCGTTTTGCCAGGTAGTTATCTAGCTGTGGCCATCTGGTTAGTATCAACAAGGGCTTTCTACAAAATAGAAACGTTAGCGCAGATAGCTTGGAATCTAGACCACAGGCAATACGCACGGATATGCATTGCCAAACAACACTATTGACACCTTCTGGTTTGGAGTATTTTACGTGGCTGACGACTTCCAAGGTCTTTGCTGTGTGAACACAATAAAGATTGACTGCCGACACTCTGTTCAGAGGTGCTAAGTATTGTCGTCACGCAAACGTTTGACAATCCTACCAGTGTGTCTGAGCTTCCACACACTGTTTCTTTTTCCATTTTTAAATGAAATATACCTTCCGTAAACCCGTCTTACCCAATGTGATACGAATCCGCTATTTTTAGACCTTATAGCTAGAACCTCCATCAGAAGCTAGCCATCAGCTGCTAACCAGCTAATTAGCTACTAGCTATTTAGTCATTGTTAGCCACTGCTAGCGGCTTTTACCTCTATCTCAGACACCAGCCGCTTTTACCCTGGATAATACCCGTCAGTCTGCACAGCGCGATATCAACCCTGAGCATATCAGGACTGCTTTTCCCACCATTACTCCAGATTACTGAACCATTATTACAGATCCTCGCAGCTAGCTGGCCCATCTCCCGGCCAGCTCAGTGGACCCTATGATCCCTCGGCTACACAGCTGATGCCTCCCGGACTCTTCACTAACACGACTAGATTCATCGCCGGATTCCTGCCGTAAGCTCTGGACCTTTGCATCGGATCATTGCAACTAGCTAGCTGCTACCGAGTGGCTATAGTGGCTAACGCCCTTGTCCCGAAGCTAGCACCAGTTAGCCTTGAGACAGGCGCATTTCCCGGCTAGCAAACGATATTACTCCAGCTACATTACCTCTTTTGTCAATTGGCCAGGACCCTTTGTCGACACGGAGCCCCGCAGATCCATCACGATTAGTCTGCCGACGTAATTCCATCCGATGTACCCTCAACCGGCCTTTGTCGGACGTCGATGAAGACGCTTCTGCTAGCCCCGACCTGCTAACTTTATGAACGCTGTGTCTCCTGCTTGCCAGCGTAGTAACGACTTCCCTGTTTCATCTATTGCTGTTCACTGGACCCTATGATCACCTGGCTACATAGATGATGCCTGCTGGACTGTTCATTAATCACGGTACTCCATTTTGTTTGTTTTGTTTATCTGTCTGCCCCAGCCTCGAACTCAGGCCCTGAGTGTAGTTAACTGACCCTCTCTGCCCATTCATCGCCATTTTACCTGTTGTTGTTGTCTTAGCTGATTAGCTGTTGCTATCTTACCCATTGTCTTAGCTAGCTCTCCCAATCAACATGCCTCGCTTTATGTCTTTCTCTAATGTCAATATGCCTTGTATACTGTTGTTTAGGGTACTTATCATTGTTTCATTTTACTGCGGAGCCCCTAGACCCACTCAACATGCCTCAGATACCTCTTTTGTCCCACCTCCCACACATGGGGTGACCTCACCTAGCATAACTAGAGCCTCCAGAGATGCAAACTCTCTTATCGTCACTCAATGCCTAGGTTTACCTCCACTGTACCCGCACCCTACCATACCCCTGTCTGACATTATTCCCTGAATCTATTCTACCACGCCCAGAAATCTGCTCCTTTTATTCTCTGTCCCCAACGCACTAGACGACCAGTTTTGATAGCCTTTAGCCGTACCCTCATCCTACTCCTCCTCTGTTCCTCGGGTGATGTAGAGGTTAACCCAGGGCCTGTGTGTCCCCAGGTGCTCTCATTTGTTGACTTCTGTAACCGTAAAAGCCTTGGTTTCATGCATGCGTCCCACCTAACCAACAGCCACTGAAATTGCAGGGCGCCAAATTCAAAACAACAGAAATCTCATAATTAAAATATCTCAAACATACAAGTATTATACACCATTTTAAAGATAATCATCTTGTTAATCCAGCCACAGTGTCTGATTTCAAAAAGGCTTTATGGCGAAAGCACACCTTGCGATTATGTTAGGTCAGCGCCAAGTCACAGAAAAACATACAGCCATTTTCCAAAGAAAAAGAGGTGTCACAAAACTCAGAAATAGCGTTATAAATATTCACTTACCTTTGATGATCTTCATCGGAATGCACTCCCAGGAATCCCAGTTCCACAATAAATATTTGTTTTGTTCGATAAAGTCAATCATTTATGTCCAAATATCTCCTTTTTGTTCGCACGTTTAGCCCAGTAATCCAAATGCACAGTGCGCAAGCAATTAGTTCAGACGAAAAGTCAAAAAAGTTATATTACAGTTCGTAGAAACATGTCAAACGATGTATAGAATCAATCTTTAGGATGTTTTTATCATAAATCTTCAATAATGTTTCAACCGGACAACTCCTTTGGCTTTAGAAATGAAAAGGAACAGAGCTCGCTCTCACGGCCGCAGGCCTGACTGACCTCATGGCATTCTGCCAGACCTCTTAGTCAAACAGCTCTTATTCTCTCCCCCTTCACAGTAGAAGCCTGAAACAAGGTTCCCGTTCCCAAAGAAGTTAACATCAGAAGCCTCCTCCCTAAGTTTGTTTTACTCACTGCTTTAGCACTCTCCGCCAAACCTGATGTCCTTGCCGTGTCAGAATCCTGGCTTAGGAAGGCCACCAAAAACTCTGAGATTTCCATCCCCAACTACAACATTTTCCATCAAGATATAACTGCCAAAGGGGGAGGACTTGCAATCTACTGCAGTTCTGTTATACTTTCCAGGTCTATGCCCAAACAGTTCGAGCTTCTAATTTTTTTAAATTAATCTCTCCAGAAATATGTCTCTCACTGTTGCCGCCTGTTATAGACCCCCCTCAGCTCCCTACTGTGCCCTGGACACCATATGTGAATTGATTGCCCCTCATCTATCTTCAGAGTTCGTTCTGTTAGGTGACCTAAACTGGGATATGCTTAACACCCCGTCCGCCCTACAATCTAAGTTAGATGCCCTCAATCTCACACAAATTATCAAGGAACCCACCAGGTACAACCCTAAATCCGTAAACATGGGCACCCTCATGGATATTATCCTGACCAACTTGCCCTCCAAATACACCACTGCTGTTTTCAATCAGGATCTCAGCGATCACTGCCTCATTGCCTGTATCCGTTATGGGTCCGCGGTCAAACGACCACCCCTCATCACTGTCAAACGCTCCCTAAAACACTTCTGCAAGCAGGCCTTTCTAATCGACCTGGCCCGGGTATCCTGGAAGGATATTGACCTCAACCCGTTAGTTGAGGATCCCTGGTTGTTCTTTAAAAGTAATTTCCTCACCATCTTAAATAAGCATGCCCCTTTCAAATAAATGTAGAACTAAGAACAGATATAGCCCTTGGTTCACTCAAGACCTGACTGCCCTCGACCAGCACAAAAACATCCTGTGGCGTACTGCACTAGCATCGAATAGTCCCCGCGATATGCAACTTTTCAGGGAAGTTAGGAACAAATATGCACAGCCAGTTAGGAAAGCAAAGGCTTGATTTTTCAAACAGAAATTTGCATCCTATAGCTCTAACTGCAAAAAGTTCTGGGACACTGTAAAGTCCATGGAGAATAAGAGCACCTCCTCCCAGCTGCCCTCTGCACTGAGGCTAGGAAACACTGTCACCACCGATAAATCCACAATAATCGAGAATTTCAATAATCATCTCTCTACGGCTTGCCATGCTTTCCTTCTAGCTACCCCAACCCCGGCCAACGGCACCGCACCCCCCCCCCCCCCCCCCCCCCACACAGCTACTTGCCCAAGCCTCCCCAGCTTCTCCTTCACCCAAATCCAGATAGCAGATGTTCTGAAAGAGCTGCAAAACCTGGACCCATACAAATCAGCTGGGCTAGACAATCTGGACCCTCTCTTTCTAAAATTATCCGCCGCCATTGTTGCAACCTCTATTACTGTCTGTTGAACCTCTCTTTCGTATTGTCCGAGATTCCTGAAGATTAGAAAGTTGCCGCGGTCATCCCCCTCTTCAAAGGGGGAGACACTCTAGACCCAAACTGTTACAGACCTATATCCATCCTGCCCTGCCTTTCTAAAGTCTTCAAAAGCCAAGTTAACAAACAGATCATTGACCATTTCGAATCCCACGGTACCTTCTCCCCTGTGCAATCCGGTTTCCCAGCTGGTCACAGGTGCACCTCAGCCACGCTCAAGGTACTAAACAATATTAGAACCGCCATCGATAAAAGACAATACTGTGCAGCCGTCTTCATCGACCTGGCCAAGGCTTTCAACTCTGTCAATCAACGTATTCTGTCAATCACCGCAGACTCAACAGCCTTGGTTTCTCAAATGACTGCCTCGCCTGGTTCACCAACTATTTCTCAGATAAAGTTCAGTGTGTCAAATCGGAGGGCCTGTTGTCCAGACCTCTGGCAGTCTCTATGGGGGTACCACAGGATTCAATTCTCAGGCCGACTCTTTTCTCTGTATATATCAGTGATGTTGCTCTTGCTGCGGGTGATTCCATGATCCACCTCTACGCAGATGACACCATTCTGTATACTTCTGGCCCTTCTTTGGACACTGTGTTTACAAACCTCCAAACAAGCTTCAATGCCATACAACACTCCTTCTGTGGCCTCCAACTGCTCTTAAATGCTAGTAAAACTAAATGCATGCTCTTCAACCGATCGCTGCCCGCACCCGCCCGCCCGACTAGCATCACTACTTTGGACGGTTCTGACTTAGAATATGTGGACAACTACAAATACCTAGGTGTCTGGCTAGACTGTAAACTCTCCTTCCAGACTCATAATAAGCATCTCCAATCCAAAATGAAATCTAGAATCGGCTTCCTATTTCGCAACAGAAGCCTCCTTCACTCACGCTGCCAAACATACCCTCGTAAAACTGACTATCTTACCGATCCTCGACTTCGGGGATGTCATTTACAAAATAGCCTCCAACACTCTACTCAGCAAATTGGATGCAGTCTATCAGTGCCATCCTTTTTGTCACCAAAGCCCCATATACCACCCACCACTGCGACCTGTATGCTCTCGTCAGCTGGCCCTCACTACATATTCGTCGCCAGACCCACTGGCTCCAGGTCATCTATAAGTCTTTGCTAGGTAAAGCTCCGCCTTATCTCAGCTCACTGGTCACCATAACAACACCCACCCGTAGCACGCGCTCCAGCAGGTATATCTCACTGGTCATCCCCAAAGCCAACACCCACTTTGGCCGCCTTTCCTTTCAGTTCTCTGCTGCCAATGTCTGGAACGAATTGCAAAAATCGCTGAAGTTATCCTCACTAACTTTAAGCATCAGCTATCTGAGCAGCTTACCGATCGCTGCAGCTGTACATAGCCCATCTGTAAATAGCCCAACTACCTACCGCATCCCCATATTGTTTTTATTAACCTTTTTGCACACTAGTATTTCTACTTGCACATCTTCATCTACACATCTATCACTTCAGTGTTAATTTGCTAAATTGTAATTACTTCGCTACTATGGCCTATTTATTGCCTTACCTCCTTACTCCATTTGCACACACTGTATATAGATTTTTCTATTGTGTTATTGACTGTACTTTTGTTTATCCTATGTGTAACTCTGTGTTGTTTTTTGTCACACTGCGTTGCTTTATCTTGGCCAGGTCGCAGTTGTAAATGAGAACTTGTTCTCAACTGACCTACCTGGTTAAATAAAGGTGAAATTTAAAAAAAAAAAATCATAAAAAGGCCAAGTGCAGTCAAAAATGTTTTATATATATTTCCACACTATGAGGTTGTAATAATACTGTGAAATTGTGAAAATGGTGATAATACTGTTTTAGTGTAAGACCTGCTTGAAAAGATCGTCTGAAATGTCTGACTGTTTTGGTGGGATGGAGTTTTGACCTCCAAGGTGATAAATTAGTTAGAACTTCTTAGGGCTAGGTGTCCCGCTAACTTCCGGTGAAATTGGAGGGCACGCAATTCAAATAAATAATCATAAAAATTATGGATATTAAACATTTACAGTGGGGCAAAAAAGTATCCTGGAGTGGCCTAGCCAGTCTCCAGATCTCAACCCCATAGAAAATCTTTGGAGGGAGTTGAAAGTCCGTGTTGCCCAGCAACAGCCCCAAAACATCACTCTAGAGGATATCTGCATGGAGTAATGGGCCAAAATACCAGCAACAGTGTGTGAAAACCTTGTGAAGACTTACAGAAAACGTTTGACCTCTGTCATTGCCAACAAAGGGTATATAACAAAGTATTGAGATAAACTTTTGTTATTGACCAAATACTTATTTTCCACCATAATTTGCAATTAAATTCATAAAAAATCCTACAATGTGATTTTCTGGATTTTTTTTCCTCATTTTGTCTGTCATAGTTGAAGTGTACCTATGATGAAAATTACAGGCCTCTCTCATCTTTTTAAGTGGGAGAACTTGCACAATTGGTGGCTGACTAAATACTGTACTTTTTTGCCCCACTGTAGGTACATACAACTGTCAGAAGTATATATCGGTTAAAAGCTTAAATTCTTGTTATTCTAACTCCACTGTCCGATTTACAACTGCCAGAAGTATATATCGGTTAAAAGCTTAAATTCTTGTTATTCTAACTCCACTGTCCGATTTACAATAGGCTTTACAGCGAAAGCATGCCTTACGATTGTTTGAGGACGGCGCCCCACATCAAAATATTTATCCACCAGCACAGGTTTCATAAATTCACAAATAGCGATTAAATATTCCCTTGCTTTTTGAAAATCTTCCTCTGATTTGTCATCCAAAGGGTCCCAGCTTCAACATGTAGTGTAGTTTTGTTAGATAAAATCCTTCTTTATATCCCAAAAAGTCTGTTTAGTTGGCGCCATCGATTTGAGTAATCCACTCGTTCAACATGCAAAGAAAGGAATCCAAAAAGCTTCTGCAAAACTTTGTTAAAACAAGTCAAAAAACGTTTCTAAATAATCCTCAGATACCCTAAAATGTAATTAAACTATAATATTTCATACGGAAAGAAGTATGTTCAATAGGAAAGCGATATTAGCAGGTGTGCGTCCTCTAAGTCGCGAGCGCATACACAAATTTCCAAGTCTGCATCCCAGTACTAAAACTCATTTTTCTTCGTCATTTGGAAGAATCAAGCCTGAAACCTTGAACAAAGACTGTTGACATCTAGTGGAAGCCATAGGAATTGCAATCTGGGAGCTGGATTTGGATATGCCCCTATACTTTCCATTGTAAGAGCATGGGCTCTCTCAACAACAAACAAATCAGGTTGGTTTTTCTTTGGATTTTCTCCTACCATATCTATTGTGCTATAGTCTCCTACATTATTTTAACATTTCTACAAACTTCAGAGTGTCTTCTTTCCAATGGTACCAATTATAAGCATATCCTGGCTTCAGGGCCTGAGCAACACGTAGTTTACTTTGGGCACGTCAGTTAGACAGGAAGTGGAGAAAAATAGACCCTAGCCTGAAGAATAAGAACGTGACTTCCAAACCTTTCTGCCAATAACAGCTTGTTTTTACTTTTCCCCTCCCCACTCAGAAATTGATCTTTGCTAAGAAGTTATTTGTCTTTATTTTTTACCATTTTAATTGAAAACAATCACAGAAAGGTACTTAATTGTTATCTAGAAATTATTTGATATTGAGATAAAAATGGCTGCATTGGACCTTTGATTTTAACTTTTTGTGCTCAGCACCCTGTGACATGTTCCAAATATCTTGTTAGTTTGTAGAAGTGCTTTATCAATTTTAGGCAATTCTAGTCAGAATTGATCATGTCTACTTTGAATTGAGGTCTGTGAGTCCCTGCCTTATCCATTTATTTAGTGCCTCTTGCCAGTACCTGCTCTCCAGACCATCAATATATTCCTTTTTCTTCTTCCTGCTCTCCTGAGCCGACAGCTTATTCCGGATCTTTCTGCGAATTTTCTTCAGAATCCTCTCCTCATACTAATAGAAACAGACAAAGGAAGTACATATTTAACGTGTTTACACACTTTGCAAATCCTCAAGAGCCATAAGTTGTTCTGTGAAGTTGCAAAGTGTGCAAAAAAGATTGACCTTTGTGAGAGGTAGTTGGCTAGACAGAGTCACCCCCTCCTTGGCCAGCAGTTTTTTCTCATTCTCATTAAGAATCAACTCTTGGAAGGACTGTTGGGAATGCTGTGGGGGCTGGAAGTGAGACGAGAATGTTAATACAGTAAGTCATACGTACAGCATCACAACCAGTGGCCAGCTGCAATGGGTTTTTCAGAGTGAATGGAGGGAGTGCAGAGTTACACGGCAGACAGCATCGCCCTCCATCCCTCTCATTTCATGCTTTGCTCATGCCAATTACATTGCCTGATTTTTATAGAATGACTTTACCCCTCTAACCCATTCCTCTCCACTCCAACACACTCACTCACCTACATACAAACAATTACAGACACACTCCCCCCAAGCACCACACAAACACAAACACACCCTTCATCATCACTCACCGGATCAGATGTGACAGAGAGCAGTAGGTCCTTGACAGTGAGGGGAAAGCCAGAAGACAGCTGGGTTGTGCATACATCAGAGGAACACTCTGTCCCCCCAGTCCTGCCTGGGTAGAAGCATGAGTCCAAGCCATCTGTAACCACACAGAGAGACGTGATAGGACCAGACAGAAGGGCCATCATTTGTCTGTGTATGTGTTGATACTGAGACAATGTAGGCTTTTGCCTAATGAATACATAGAGCCTACGAACACAGACTGTGTTGCTTTCAAAGGATGAACTTCTGTTCCAATGTTTGACATAAACAAATTACAATACTTAATCACATATTCCGCATGACGTAATAATGTAACTGCCTCTGTTGCTTCTTTTTACCATGAAAATTTAAACCAAGTTTTTGTTATACTTTCTGTGCTTAGTAATTTGTGCCAGCTTTGTCTTACTGATATCAATGGAGAAGTTGGCATCCAGGGCAACCTTGGTTTGTGGCTGAGGGGGGATGAAGTGGGGCTCCATGTGAGGGCTCTCAGGGCGCTGGGGGCTGTCCATCTGATCCGAGTGCGGGTCCTCACTGATGCCACTGTCACTAGGAGAGGGAGACCACAGGGGGGACCCCGACACTGAGTCACTGCCACTCAGGAGGGCATTCAGGAAGTCCTCGCTCTGTTGCTCTGCTGGACGCAACACCTGCCAAATGACACACCAAATGTGATAATTACTGTACAGCCAAACTGGAGTGGTTGAGAATGGCAGGCTAGACATGTGAATCACGTAGTAGACACAGGTAAGGGGACATTTTAAAAACACTGCAGGATAAAATCACAGAGTGAGAGATTTCACTCCACTCACGTTTGGCTCGTGGATTGGCCAGGCATGGTTGTCATGGTGTCCCATCTCCTCGTGACGGAGGATGCCATTGTTTTGATCAAACAGCAAATCAAGCAGCTCAAGCCCGTCGCAACCCTGGAACAGAACAGGCCACTTAATGACATGTTGCTCTACATTTACAACTGAGAGATAACATACAAAGAGCCTTATAGGATGGCTGTAAAAGCAATCATACCCAGGACTAATGCTTTTTATTACCATTATCGCATGGCACTCCTATCTAAAAAATGTATCAATTTGACTATGCCTTTCAATGCGTGAGTTAAATTAAGTTGATCTAGTTCTGATTCATTTGAAAGGAGAAAATTGTAAGACTATTCCTTTGTAGGCTACACGACGCACCCACATTTCTTTGTAGGCTACACGACGCACCCACATTCCTTTGTAGGCTACACGGCGCACCCACATTCCTTTGTAGGCTACTGTACACAAAGCACCCACATTCCTTTGTAGGCTACTGTACACAAAGCACCCACATTCCTTTGTAGGCTACACGACGCACCCACATTCCTTTGTAGGCTACACGACGCACCCACATTCCTTTGTAGACTTCGCAAAGCACCCACATTCCTTTGTAGACTACACAAAGCACCCACCCCGATTCACTGGCACGTTGATACAGTATGTTACCTCCTCTGAACTTGTTTCACGATACATATAACCTTGGCTGCCCTAATAACATAAATTACAAAACAAATTAACCAGGAGACACTAAAACACAGAAACTAAGACATGGGCCCTGTTACCTGATCTGAATAGTGGTCCATAATTTCAGCACTAGGGTGGCACAGGACAGAACTCCCCAAAATAAGACAAATCCAGTTAAATGTTCTGTTTCCTTTGTTGTGAAGGAGCTCTGTTCCAGATGACCATGTCTCTACTGTATCTCCCTGCTCTTGTTCTGAGGTCCAAAGTTTAAACTCCAACACAGCACACCCAGTAATCAACTCCAGGGCTGTCATCCCATTGGCCAGTTTGTAAAGATTTGATTGCTAGGGAAAGACTGACAACTAAGGAAAGTCTGTCTAGAAAAGAAAGAACCTTCTTCATGGATGAATAGATCAGAGTTTATACTTCCCTATCCTCTTATTGTGTTTGATAGCAGATTGACAGAGAATGAGGGTACCCTTTGACACAGTTTCTGTGTGATGTTAGTTAATTCATACGGTATACATGCTCTTTATGGCCTGTCAATGAGAGCTTGATTGAACATCCTTCATTAGCAAACAGTTCTGAGCTTATAAAAGTAATCAATGTACTATATGATAAGATGTATCAATTTGAAACAATCCCCATGAAAATGAAACACTGCTTTTATAACCTAATCTTTATTTGTTCATACAAATAACTGATTTAAATCGATCAATTCATTCAACTCTGACCAGAAAAAAAACTCTCAAAATTCAAAAAAAAAAAAATGTAGATCTCCAGGAAGTTGTTGTTTCTGCATATGGAAGGATCCACCTGTTGTTATTACTGGGATTCAGTTGGGCTTATGATCAAGGCCTAGGACTGCAGCATAGGCATGAATCAATAACAAACAACCCATGGGGATATTTCAATGTGTCCTCTTTTCTAAAATACATTCAAACGTGTTCGCATTTTAGTTGCAATGATGACAGATGCAAAGACCCCAGACTGGAATGGTGGCTCAGCATGGAAAATAGAAAAAGGGATGAACTGCCACTCTCAGTGTTTTAATGTGCAAGACAATCTATTAAAATCTCATTTTGTCAAATTACAAAACTGATTTGTCTGTTTCTGTTCTCAAAATATATACCAGAAGGCCTTATGAATGGCATTAAAAAGTTGATGGCAGATTCTTTTGGCAAGGCTATTAGTCTGAACATCTCGATAGTGACAGAGCTATTTCTCCAACATCTATATGCTAATAAAGCACATACAGTAGAGAAGCTATGCACCATTTATTCATATTTCTCATAAAACAGATTACATTTAATTGTTCTCCTATCAGACACTATTTCTCTTCCATCTCATGTGAGTTGTCAACGTCTTCATTTTCTATTATATCCAAAAAGCCTGACCCTTTATCTCTCCTTACTCACTGTATCACTTACAATATCTGTCACTCTTTCCTTTCGTCTGTCACTGTCCTGCGAGCTGTGTCTTCAATTTGCAATTAGATCACTGCCAATAACCAGGATGGTCTTCATATTGTGGCAGCATTAAATAATCATTATTGCTCCTCTATCTGATGGGGAATGGGTCCAAAGGTTAAAACCCTGTTCTTAGCCTGCGAGTTCCACTTGTACATTGTTACAACATCTGAA
Organism: Salvelinus alpinus; assembly: GCF_045679555.1. Taxonomy (NCBI): domain Eukaryota; kingdom Metazoa; phylum Chordata; class Actinopteri; order Salmoniformes; family Salmonidae; genus Salvelinus; species Salvelinus alpinus. Next base: position 20,165,829 of record NC_092091.1, read on the forward strand.
AAGCAATATAGCTATCACTACTCTCAGACTATGTGGCTTTGGGATTACCCTCATGAATATAACCTGACGTAACCGGTCATTGCTCCTACAAGCTACAAGCAAACGTTCACGTGTTGTTTGTTTAAAGCATACATCCAATTGCTACAATACAGTCTGTGCAAAAATTATTTTATTTAAAAAATTAAGACAAGTAACTAAGTCAAAAGCAACTGTGAGTGTGAGTCAAAAGCAAGTGGATGTTAAATTGGCTGGATGTAAAGGACCGAATGACAATGTTAATGGAGCATAAATGGAGGTCAAGAAAATTAACGTTGAGCATCTGTTTGGTTCGAATGATACTTGAAAAAAAAGAGAGCACTTTGCAGACTGAGTCAGAGCAGATTACTGGTTATTCTCTTGGTCACTCTGAATGGTTTTGAACAGTCTTGGTCTATGCACAATCATAATCAGTCTGCGTTCAACTTCTCGCCCAATCAGCAGAAGTCAAAACAAATAAAATGTATTTATAAAGCCCTTCGTACATCAGCTGATATCTCAAAGTGCTGTACAGAAACCCAGCCTAAAACCCCAAACAGCAAGCAATGCAGGTGTAGAAGCACGGTGGCTAGGAAAAACTTCCTAGAAAGGCCAGACCCTAGGAAGAAACCTAAAGAGGAACCAGGCTATAAGGGGTGGCCAGTCCTCTTCAGGCTGTGCCGGGTGGAGATTATAACAGAACATGGCCAAGATGTTCAAATGTTCATAAATGACCAGCAGGGTCCAATAATAATAATCACAGTGGTTGTCGAGGGAGCAACAGGTCAGCACCTCAGGAGTAAATGTCAGTTGGCTTTTCATAACCGATCATTCAGAATATCTCTACTGCTCCTGCTGTCTCTAGAGAGTTGAAAACAGCAGGTCTGGGACAGGTAGCACGTCCAGTGAACAGGTCAGGGTTCCATAGACGCAGGCAGAACAGTTGAAACTGGAGCAACAGCACGACCAGGTGGACTGGGGACAGCAAGGAGTCATCAGGCCAGGTAGTCCTGAGGCATGGTCCTAGGCCTCAGGTCCTCCGAGAGAGAGAAATAAATAAATAATTTGAGAGAGCATACTTAAATTCACACAGGACACCGGATAAGACAGAAGAAATACTCCAGATATAACAGACTGACACGAGCCTCCCGACACATAAACTACTGCAGCATAAATACTGGAGGCTGAGACAGGAGGGGTCGGGAGACACTGTCGCCCCGTCCGACAATACCCCCGGACAGGGCCAAACAGTCAGGATATAACCCCACCCACTTTGCCAAAGCACAGCCCCCACACCACCAGAGGGATATCTTCAACCACCAACTTACCATCCTGAGACAAGGCCGAGTATAGCCCACAAAGATCTCTGTCATGGCACAACCCAAGGGGGGGCGTCAACCCAGACAGGAAGATCACGTAAGTGACTCAACCCACTCAAGTGACGCACCCCTCCTAGGGACGGCATGGAAGAGCACCAGTAAGCCAGTGACTCAGCCCCTGTAGTAGGGTTAGAGGCAGAGAATCCCAGTGGAGAGAGGGGAACCGACCAGGCAGAGACAGCAAGGGCGGTTCGTTGCTCCAGTGCCTTTCCGTTCACCTTCACACTCCTGGGCCAGACTACACTCAATCATAGGACCTACAGAAGAGATGAGTCTTCAATAAAGACTTAAAAGTTGAGACCGAGTCTGCGTCTCTCACATGGGTAGGCAGACAATTCCATAAAAATGGAGCTCTATAGGAAAAAGCCCTGCCTCCAGCTGTTTGCTTAGAAATTCTAGGGATAGTTAGGAGGCCTGCGCCTTGTGACCATTCAATACACAATGTGGGATTTCAATCACATACAATGTTTTGAATATCAGCTTGATGCACGCCTCATCATATTGACCAGATGTCTCCATCTCAGTGAAAGTAAATCTAAAAGTATTCAAAAGTTTGTCTGGATTTAGGCTGTTTAAAAATATATATATATTTTCTACATTGTAGAATAAGAGTGAAACCATAAAAAAACAGATATGGAATCATGTAATAATCAAAAAAGTGTTAAACAATTTTAAATATATTTTATATTTGAGATTCTTCAAAGTAGCCACCCTTTGCCTTGATGACAGCTTTGCACACTCTTGGCATTCTCTCAACCAGCTTCGTGAGGTAGTCACCTGGAATGCTTTTTCAACAGTCTTGAAGGAGTTCCCACATATGCTGAGCACTTGTTGGCTGCTTTTCCTTCACTCTGCCGTGCAACTCATGCCAAACCATCTCAATTGGGTTGAGGTCGGGTGACTGTGGAGGCCAAGTCATTTGATGCAGCACTTCATCACTCTCCTTCTTGGTCAAATAGCCCTTACACAGCCTGGAGGTTTGTTTTGGGTCATTGTCCTGTTGAAAAACAAATGATAGTCCCACTAAGCGCAAACCAGATGGGATGGCGAATCTCTGCAGAAGGATTTGGTAGCCATGCTGGTTAAGTGTGCCTTGAATTCTACATAAATCACTGACAGCGTCACCAGCAAAGCACCCCCACACCATCACACCTCACCCTCCATGCTTCACAGTGGGAACCACACATGCGGAGATCATCCGTTCACCAACTCTGCGTCTCACAAAGACACGGCTCATCAGACCATAGGACAGATTTCCACCGGTCTCATGTCCATTGCTCGTGTTTCTTGGCCCAAGCCAGTCTCTTCATCTTATTGGTGTCCTTTAGTAGTGGTTTCTTTGCAGCAATTCGACCACGAAGGCCGGATTCATGCAGTCTCCTCTGAACAGTTTATGTCTGTTACTTGAACTCTGTGTAGCATTTATTTGGGTTGCAATCTGAGGTGCAGTTAATTCCTGATTTCTGAGGCTGGTAACTCTAATGAACTTATCCTCTGCAGCAGAGGTAACTCTGGGTCTTCCTTTTCTGTGGCGGTCCTCATGAAAGCCAGTTTCATAATAGCCCTTGATGGTTTTTGGACTCTCATTTCTCTTTGCTTTTTTGAGCTGTTCTTGCCATAATATGGACTTGGTATTTTACCAAATAGGGCTATCTTCTGTATACCAACCCTGCCTTGTCACAACACAACCGATTGGCTCAAACGCATTAAGAAGGAAAGAAATTTTACGAATTAACTTTTAACATGGCACACCTATTAATTGAAATGCATTCCAGGTGACTACCTCATGAAGCTGGTTGAGAGAATGCCAAGAGTGTACAAAGCTGTCATCAAGGCAAAGGGTGGCTACTTTGAAGAATCTCAAATATAAAATATATTTTGATTTGTTTAACACTTTTTTGCTTAGTACATGATTCCATGTGTGTTATTTCATAGTGTTTTTTATTTTTATTTTTATTTCACCTTTATTTAACCAGGTAGGCTAGTTGAGAACAAGTTCTCATTTGCAACTGCGACCTGGCCAAGATAAAGCATAGCAATTCGACACATACATTTACATTTACATTTAAGTCATTTAGCAGACGCTCTTATCCAGAGCGACTTACAAATTGGTGCATTCACCTAATGACATCCAGTGGAACAGCCACTTTACAATAGTGCATCTAAATCTTTTAAGGGGGGGGGGGGCAGAAGGATTGCTTTATCCTAGGTATTCCTTGAAGAGGTGGGGTTTCAGGTGTCTCCGGAAGGTGGTGATTGACTCCGCTGTCCTGGCGTCGTGAGGGAGTTTGTTCCACCATTGGGGTGCCAGAGCAGCGAACAGTTTTGACTGGGCTGAGCGGGAACTGTACTTCCTCAGTGGTAGGGAGGCGAGCAGGCCAGAGGTGGATGAACGCAGAGCCCTTGTTTGGGTGTAGGGCCTGATCAGAGCCTGAAGGTACTGAGGTGCCGTTCCCCTCACAGCTCCGTAGGCAAGCACCATGGTCTTGTAGCGGATGCGAGCTTCAACTGGAAGCCAGTGGAGAGAGCGGAGGAGCGGGGTGACGTGAGAGAACTTGGGAAGGTTGAACACCAGACGGGCTGCGGCGTTCTGGATGAGTTGTAGGGGTTTGATGGCACAGGCAGGGAGCCCAGCCAACAGCGAGTTGCAGTAATCCAGACGGGAGATGACAAGTGCCTGGATTAGGACCTGCGCCGCTTCCTGTGTGAGGCAGGGTCGTACTCTGCGGATGTTGTAGAGCATGAACCTACAGGAACGGGCCACCGCCTTGATGTTAGTTGAGAACGACAGGGTGTTGTCCAGGATCACGCCAAGGTTCTTAGCGCTCTGGGAGGAGGACACAATGGAGTTGTCAACCGTGATGGCGAGATCATGGAACGGGCAGTCCTTCCCCGGGAGGAAGAGCAGCTCCGTCTTGCCGAGGTTCAGCTTGAGGTGGTGATCCGTCATCCACACTGATATGTCTGCCAGACATGCAGAGATGCGATTCGCCACCTGGTCATCAGAAGGGGGAAAGGAGAAGATTAATTGTGTGTCGTCTGCATAGCAGTGATAGGAGAGACCATGTGAGGTTATGACAGAGCCAAGTGACTTGGTGTATAGCGAGAATAGGAGAGGGCCTAGAACAGAGCCCTGGGGGACACCAGTGGTGAGAGCGCGTGGTGAGGAGACAGATTCTCGCCACGCCACCTGGTAGGAGCGACCTGTCAGGTAGGACGCAATCCAAGCGTGGGCCGCGCCGGAGATGCCCAACTCGGAGAGGGTGGAGAGGAATAAACAACACAGAGTTACACATGGAATAAACAAAACATAAAAACAAAAAACAAATAAAACAAAAAGTCTATATACAGTGAGTGCAAATGAGGTAAGATAAGGGAGTTAAGGCAATAAATAGGCCATTGTGGCGAAGTAATTACAATATAGCAATTAAACACTGGAACGGTAGATGTGCAGAAGATGAATGTGCAAGTAGAGATACTGGGGTGCAAAGGAGCAAGATAAATAAATAAATAAATACAGTATGGGGAGGAGGTAGGTAGATAGATGGGCTGTTTACAGATGGGCTATGTACTGGTGCAGTGATCTGTAAGCTGCTCTGACAGCTGGTGCTTAAAGCTAGTGAGGGAGATATGAGTGTCTTCACTATTATTCTACAATATAGAAAATATTTAAAAATAAAGAAAAACCTTGAATGAGTAGGTGTGTCCAAACTTTTGACTGGTCTTTGTATGTCATGCTCCTTAAAACAGCTCTAACAATGGCACGGTGACCTTTTGCCCTATAATGGCCTTTTGGGTATGGAACAGGACATTCTGTTGTATAAGTCTATGTTTTACTGTACTATCTTTAGATAATACCTTAGGTAACACCAGTGTTTTATGGCACTTCAGGTTGAGAGTTAGAATGTAGTTGGAACTCACTAGTGATGCAGGAGGTCTGAACTCAGCACAGAGGCACCACCTGCTGGATGACTTGAACAAGTGACGTGGCAACTGGCAGACCTTCACTGTGGGAGTGCAATAATAACAAGACATTGTTTGAAATAAAGCAAAGCCATTTTTCCATAGCTTTCACACACTGTTTTATGGCACTTCAGGTTGAGATTTAGAATGTAGTTGGAACTCGCTAGTGATGCAGAATGAGGTCGGAACTCAGCACAGAGGCACCACCTGCTGGATGACTTGACCAAGTAACGTGACAACTGGCAGACGTTCACTGTGAGAGTGCAATAATAACAAGAGTACAAGACATTGTTTGAATTAAAGCTAAGACATTTTTCAATTGCTTTTTCCATAGCTTTCACTTTACATGGGATATTTCATCAAATTCAAATTGTGTACTCTAATCTATCGCTTCCCTTTAATCTGCATTAGAGCTACCCTAACATGCTGGCCTCAATGCAAAATGAATGGGAAAGATATGCACCATTTGATTTAAAATCCAATCTAAATATTTTTGTTTGTGATTGAGGACTAAACAAATGGGTTGAAATAAATCAGGCATACGTTTTATTTTAAAGGATTTTTGAGGAATGGAAAAGCACAGTCCTACATTTACTTTGGGTGAACTGACCCATGTAGCCTAAAATAGAAGTGCATTTTCTTTGAGTATAATTTACATGAATAAACATACTTGAGATTCCACTACACTTATAAGATACTGTCGAACTGCTAAATTATATATTGCTAAAGTAACTGTAGTTCAACAATTTCTGAAGTTCTGACTACAGGGTCAGGTCAGGTCGTAGCCCAACCACCCGTCAGGTGGCACTGTTATTCGTTTCACGTCATAAACGGCAGGTTGGGCTAGTCAGGTAGGGCGAGGGAAGACGTGTGCAGTGAAACGTCTATTGTTGTACCTGGGTGTGGCGCGTAAGGAATCCTCTAGCGATTACTGTTTAACGTTAATTCAGCCTAATTTCGTAGAAGTATAATTATTCGTCAATGCTTGTAGGCCATTGCCCACCAGTGTAGAATGCTACACATGGTCCTCAGAGAAAGTGTTTGTTTCTTCTGTCACAAAATGCCAAATCAACGCACCTCTCTGTCTCAGTAGACTGCGTGTCAAGACTGCGTCCGTACGCAGCACGTGAACAGTATAAAACCGTGCCTGTTGACGTAATCACTCTCTTCCCTGCCTATGCCCTCGTGAGGTGGGCAGTGTAAAATCTCGTGACTCTTTTTCCACGAAGTGAATCCATAACCATCCGTCAAAATGGTGAGTTGGATAAGTATTTTCGGAATAGTAATATCGTGTAATCATGTGTTCTGCTACTTCAGTCATAACTTTAAAGTGTAAAATGCCTGACACTAAGAAGATGGATGGTATTTGGTTACTTGGGCTTTGAACAAAATGGCACCCAATTTGTGTGAACAGACCTCTTCTTTCTGCACAGTAGTGCAGACACCCAAATGGCCCCAACTATGCCAGTTTCCCCCTGTTTGATAATGCCCCATGCCAGAGGCCACCTGTATCTGTAATGTCCTTAAAACGAGGTTCTAGCATGAAGCTACGTGTTGAAGTGCCGGTCAGTGGCTCTGATCCCTTAGCGGTCGATTGTCATGTCTTGCACGTCTAGTATTGGTCCCATATCCAGTGACGCAAACGTTAAGAACTAACGCTGTCTGTTATGTTTACAAATTGTTTGTCCTAGGTTTGCTTGTTACCTGGCCAAAGTTAATAAACTAACGCTATGTTCAAATACTGGCGTGTGCAGGATGCCGACATGTCATAAAAGCTACGTTAGCTGTGTATGCTGCGCTGTCTGAAAGCGTTGTCTCTTGGCAATAATTCGTTTTATATATTTTTTTATAACCTGTATTTAACTAGGCAAGTCAGTTTAAGAACACATTCTTATTTACAATGACGGTCTACCTTTCATGGCTATACTCTCAAGTTTAAATCTGTTCGGTTTACTATTCAGAAACAGCTGGTGTTTTAGTCTATATAACTCGCTATCCCGCTACTTGGTGGGATTAAATGGCAGCCAGGTGTAATAAACTGCCGTTTATATTTTTCTGCCGATTGCACCGAGGCCTATTTTTGTCTGATCGTTCACCGGTTACGTAGATTTCTAACGTTAGGTATAAACTGGGTCGTCGAGCCCTGAATGCTGATTGGCTGACAGCCGTGGTATATCAACAGAGATTGGGGGTACTCAATTGTCATACTTGTGTGAAAGTAAAGATACCTTGTAAAATGGCTAAAGTTAAAGTAACCCAGTAAAATACTACTTGAACGTCTAAAGGTATCAGATTTTAAATGTACTTAAGTACAGTGGTGGAAGAAATAATAAATTGTAGTACTTGAGGGAAAGTAAATGCTATACATCAATTTGCTTATATTTAGCAAACCAGAAGGCACAATTCTTTCTTTTTTGGCCGCCAGGGGCACACTCAACACTCAGACATAATTTACAAAGGCAGCATTTCTGTTTAGTGGGTCCACCAGATGTGATGCAGTAGGGATGACCAGGGACATTATCTTAAGTGTATGAATTTGACCTTTTTCCTGTACTGCTAAGCATTCAAATTGTGACTAGTACTTTTTGGTGTCAGGTAAAATATATGGAGTAAAAAGTACATTAATTTCATTAGGCATGAAGTAGTACAAAATATAAATGGTAAAGTACAGATGCCCAAAAAAACTACTTAAGTAGTACTTTAAAGCATTTTTACTTAGGTACTTTACACCACTATATATCAGACCGTATACCACGGGTATGACTAAACATTTATTTTACTGGTATAATTATGTTGGTTACCTCGGGGTTTGTGATATGGCCAATATACCACGGCTATGGGCTGTGTCCAGGCGCTCTGCGTTTTGTCATGCATAAGAACAGCCCATAGCTGTGGTATATTGGCCATATACCACACCACCTCAGGCCTAATTGCTTAATTAACTTAGTAGCAAACTCGAGAGCCAACTTTTGTGATGGCTAGTCAAATTTTCCACCGGGTGCTCTTGGCCAACCTACACGCACCATTTACTGCAGTTTACTGTTTTTGGTTGCCTAGCATTGAACAATTTAAAGCATGAATTTGGCTAATAAAGTTCTGTCAGCTAACCGAGCAGGTGAGTATGCTCATGACTGTCTGCGTGCCCGGTCCCCAATGCATCCGCTTTCAGTGCGTCATATCTGTTCTAATGGTACTACATTCCACGGTTTATAGCAATGCAGAATCAGCCATTCTCATACCTTTTGTTAGACCTCCCTACATAATGAGTTTATACAATGGGTGGGTCTAATCCTGAATGCTGATTGGTTAAAACCACATTGCAGCTGGTGTCTTTTCCACAAGTTACCACCTGCTAAATCAATGACTTTAAAAAGGCCTATTTACTGTTCCATATCAGCCCAGCCAGGCAATTTATAAACATGATCTCCACTATAAAAAGCATTTAGACATTCTCATATTTCTTTTGGACTAAATCTTGTTTTCAAATACGGAAATTTGTATAAACCTGTTTCAATATTCAAATTTGATATCCAGGTGTCCCATAGTAATGAATGTGTTGGGACGAGGCAGGCAGCGTTTCCCAGCCAGTCGAAATCATGAATCAGCTGGCATCATTTTTATGGAAATATACCCCAAAAAAGTCACTTGAAAAAAGATAAAATGAAATTAGGGCAGCTAGTTTGCACTCTTTCCAGCTTGTTTGAAGTGATTGTTGGCTGTGTTGTTGACTAGCTTTTCTGAACAGCAGTGTCCTGATGAGAGCACATTTTCTATGCCAGGTTAAATCACGCCTCATTAGCTCATTGTTATGGATGTGTCCAAATAAATGTCACTAGAAAGCCGCTTAAACTCCTGAGTGCCGCAGCGGTCTAAGGCACTGCATCTCAGTACTAGAGCCGTCACTACAGACACCCTGGTTCGAATCCAGGCTGTATCACAACCTACCATGATTGGGAGTCATAGGGCGGCGCACAATTGGCCCCTCGTCATCTGGGTTTGGCCTGTGTAGGCCGTCATTGTAAATAATAATTTGTTCTTATGGCCTTGCCTAGTTAAATAAAAGCCAGCTTGGGTAGCAACCCTAGATTTGTGTTGGGACTATCTGTGGAAGGATGAAATGGGGATGAATAAATTCATGAAAATAATATTTATGAAACAAGGCAATCGTTATTTGAATGTTGGTAACCCGTTGTAATAAAGTGCTAATGCCCTCAAAGCCATTGTTTGGATGATATATTGGCACGGTTTGCTGGTTTATCCTCAACACTGGCTTTTTGGGCATTGTCGCTTTTCCAATACTGTCAATTCCCGACGCTAGGAGAGCTGGACGATGGCGTCAGTGTGGCCATGTAAATAAGTAATAAGGCTGAGACTGCCAGAGCTGATTATACTAAATATTTATTGATGTGGGAGAACAGGGGAGACTGCTTCTATACTAGTGGCCGTTATGGAGAGAAATACGTATCGCAATAAACGGCCTCAATTCTATCGACTGATACGTTTACAACATGTGCACCAGTTTAATTTTATTTGTTATCCTTTAAACTACTCGTTTCATGGTTGTAGTAGGGCTGGTTGACGTGGCCTAATTTAATTTTTTTAAATTTGAAAAGTATTCAGACCCCTTGACTTTTTACACATTTTGTTAGCTTTATTCTAAAATTGATTCAATTTTTCCCCCCACATCAATCTACACAAAATGCCCCATAATGACAAAGCAAAAACATTTTTTTTAACAATTTTGTAAATTATATCACATAAGTATTCAAACTCTGTACAAAGTACTTTGTTGAAGCACCTTTGACGGTGATTACGGCCTCGAGTCTTCTTGGGTTGGCACAGTTGTATTTGGAGAGTTTCTCCCGTTCTTCTCTGCAGATCCTTTCAAGCTCTGTCAGGTTGGATTGGGAGCGTCGCTGCACAGCTATGTTCAGGTCTCTCCAGAGATGTTAGATCAAGTTCAAGTCTGGGCTCTGGCTGGGCCACTCAAGAACATTCAGAGACTTGTCCCGAAGCCACTCCTGCATTGTCTTTGCTGTGTGCTTAGGGTCGTTGTCCTGTTGGAAGGTGAACATTCGCCCCAGTCTGAGGTCCTGAGCACTCTGGAGCAGCTTTTCATAAAGGATCTCTGTACTTTGCTCCGTTCATCTTTCCCTCGATCCTGACTAGTCTCCCAGTCCCTCCTGCTGAAGAACATCCCCACAGCATGATGGTGCTACCATGCCACCATGCTTCGCTGTAGGGATGGTGCAAGGTTTCCTCCAGATGTGACGCTTGGCATTCAGGCCAAAGAGTTCAATCTTGGTTTCATTAGACCATAGAATCTTGTTTCTCGTGGTCTGAGAGTCCTTGGTGCCTTTTGGCAAACTCCAAGCGGGCTGTCATGTGCCTTTTACTGAGTGGCTTATGTCTGGCCACTCTACAATAAAGGCCTGTTTGGTGGAGTGCTGCAGAAATGGTTGTTCTTCTGGGAGGTTCTACGATCTCCAGAGTAACTCTGGAGACCATTGGGTTCTCCCACGATTGCTCAGTTTGGCCGTGTGGCTAGCTTTAGGAAGAATGATGGAGGTCACTGTTCTTGGACCTTCAATGCTGCAGAATTTTTTGTGTATACTTCCCCAGATCTGTTCCCGGACACAATTCTGTCTCTGAACTCTACGGACAATTCCTTTGACCTCCATGGTTTGGTTTTTGCTCTGACATGCACTGTCAACTGTGGGACCTCATAGTGTGTGTGCCTTTCCAAATCATGTCCAATCAACTGAATTTACCCCAGGTGGACTCTAATCAAGTTGTAGAAACATCTAGTGGATGATCAATGGAAACAGGATGCACCTGGTTTGAATACTTATTTACAGAAGATATTTCTGTTTTTATTTATTTGTGTGTAGATTGGGGGGATGTTAACAATTTTAGAATAAGGCTATAACTTAATGTGGGAAAAGTCGAGGTCTGAATACTTGCACAGTAGATATCTTTGTTTGTTTTTTTACCATTGTATAAATACGCTTTGTTGCAATACACTGCATTTCAAAAAGTCTGGGAAAATGTAATGAATTCAGGACAAAAAAATTATACCTAGGCTAAATAGAAGGCTAACCATAACTCAAAATATTTTAACCTGCTTTTTTTGTCATCTCTAATCTGGCTTTGAAGTCTGTGAAAATGTCCTTTTTGGTACAAATTTAACCAGAACAATGCACATCCATTACTAATGACCAACGTCTGGTAGCAGGCAATATAGAAAATTAACACCGGTCTCATAAACACTCAAGCACAAGCCCACCTTGCTATTGAGTAACACCTCATCTTTATATTTAAAGTCTAGCCAACTTGGATCCATTTGCTTGCTAATAAGGTATAACAGTTGAACTGTTATGAATACACTCGCCTGTCCTTCTACTAGGCTATATGGAATTGTTTTACGGTCATACCAAGGATAATTTTGCAATTTGACATATCAAACGAATTGGGAAAAAAATATTTTTGGCCTCACTGTTATTAGCCTATACAAGTTAATTGAATAACAGATTCACTACATGAAAGAACAGCCCCCCCCCAAAAAAAAATATTAAAATCTAAAGGAAGTTTGTTCTGGGGTGTCTCCTATATCTGAGAGCTATATTAACCCCTTTTTGTCAGTAAAGTCTCCATATATATTTCCATTAAAAAAACAGCTGGTACCGGGGAACCTTCAGACGAGTCTTCAGACCTGTGGGTGTCCTGTTGCAAAACAACCGTGTTCGTTGAGCTTCTCACCTTTACACAGAAGGATCATGTTTAGTGTGTAGTCTGACCGGTTTGGACAGACAGAAGTTGGAAGATTGGCTGTACCAACTTCAGATGTTTCCCAATACGCTTGTGGGGGTCAGTTTTGTAGGCCAAACCGTTTGGACGCTACAGGCGATTTTGTTTGAAGATCGATTTTCAGGATGTCTCATGGTCTGTCAAACACCGCTCTAGCTCTTTCACCGCAGATGCGGAAGTGCTACATAGGCAGATCCAGTGGATTAAGACGCATCCAATGAAGAGAACTCTAGCTTAACTTCTTCAGGCTGCAAGCCCGACATCGGGATCAATATGACAACAGCCTGTCCAAGTGCAGGGCGCGAAATTCAAAATCTATTTTTGTAAAATATTTAACTTTCACACATTAACAAGTCCAATACAGCATTTGAAAGATAAACATCTTGTCAATCCAGCCAACATGTCCGATTTTTTAAATGTTTTACAGAGAAAACACCACATATATTTATGTTAGCTCACCACCAAATAAAAAAGAGGACAGACATTTTTCACAGCACAAGTAGGATGAAGTAGCATGCACAAGCCAACCTAACTAACCTAAAACCAACCTAAATAACCTAGAAAAAACTACCTCAGATGACAGTCCTATAACATGTTACACAATAAATCTATGTTTTGTTCAAAAAAAATGCATATTTTAGCTATAAATCAGTTTTACATTACTGCTACCATCATAGCTACAGTAAGAAATCGCACGGGAGTAGCCAGAGAAAATACAGACACCAACGTCAACTACCTTATTACACATCAGAAAACATTTCAGAGAAATATATGGTGGATAGCTAATGAAAGAGAAAGATCTTGTGAATACAGACAATATTTCAGATTCTTTAAATGTTTTACAGCGAAAACACCACATATATTCATGTTAGCTCACCACCAAATACAAAAAGAGAGACAGATATTTTTCACAGCACCGGTAGCATGCAGCTAGCATGCAGCTAGCATGCAAAGCCAACCTAACTAACCTAGAACTAACCTAAATAACCTAGAAAAAACTCCCTCAGATGACAGTCCTATAACATGTTACACAATAAATCTATGTTTTGTTCGAAAAAGTTGAATATTTTAGCTATAAATCAGTTTTACATTACTGCTACCATCTTAGCCACCATCATAGCTACAGTCAGAAATCGCACGGCAGTAGCCAGAGAAAACAGACACCAACGTCAACTTCTAATTTCACATCAGAAAAGATTTCAGAAAAATATATGGTGGATAGCTAATGAAAGAGAAAGATCTTGTGAATACAGACAATATTTCCGATTTCTGAAGTGTTTTACAGCGAAAACACAATATATCGTTATATTAGCTTACTACAATAGCTAACACACAGCAGCATTGATTCTAGTCAAACGCTAGCGATAGCACAGTTCGACAGATATATGAAAAAGCATCCCAAATTGGGTCCTTATCTTTGTTGATTTTCCATCAGAATGTTCTCCAAAGGGTCCTTTGTTCAGAACCGTGTTCATTTGGACCTAGAACGAACGATGTCCCTGTTGAATTAGCATGGCACACTGGCCATGCCGTGCTAACCTCTCCGTCTTGACAAAATTCTTGCGTCGCATCACGTCTAAAGTCCAGAATAAATTTCAATAATATAATTAAAGTATATTGAAAAAACATACTTTAGGATGAGATTGTGACATGTATCAAAGAAAATCGAAGCTGGAGGTCATATTCACCTATAACGAGTGTTTTCCAGGAGCGCAGTCCAGTTCCTACTTCGCGCCCAGAAAAAAATATAAAGTGCGCACTTATCACTCAAAGATGTTCTTTTCAGTCCCTGACAGAGATAATCAAGTCATTTTTTCTCTCACTTCCGCATGACAACCAGGGGAAGATGTGTGACGTGTTTGTACAGTCCTAAGTGCCAAGGCCTTTTATAGAGAGTATCTTGAAGAGAGACATAGCTTCTTGGAAAAGTCACTTTTTACAGAAAATGGGCTGTAAAAAGAGTTATGTTTCACTTAGAGAAATAATTAAACCTGTTTTAGAAACTAGAAGGTGTTTTCTATCCAAAGGTAATAAATAATATGCATATTGTACGAGCAAGAATTGAGTACGAGGCCGTTTGAAATGGCAAACCTCTTTCCACTGCTTATACTTACTGCTGATTTTTGAGCCATAAGAGGTTAACTTCTCTGCGCTACGGATCCCTTTATTTCCTCAGGTTTTCGCCTGCAAAATCTGTTTTGTTATACTCACAGACAATGTTTTGACAGTTTTGGAAACTTTGGTGTGTTTTCTATCCTAATCTGTAAATTATATGCATATTCTACGATCTGGATCTGAGAAATAGTCCGTTTACCTTGGGAACGTTATTTATATACAAAAATATATATAAGAGGGAAAAAACTATTCTGGCCCCTAGCGTCAAGAAGTTAAAGGAAAAATATGCTCTTTTGTCTTTGTTGCTGTTTGGGGAAGGAGAAAAGGGGACGAGACAAAAGACAAACACTCATAAAAACAGAGAGAGAAATAAACCTTTGACTTTTGTGATACAGGCATTTGGAACATCGTGTAAAACGTACATTTGAATTAATTTTATATAGCCCAGCCCTAGGTTGTAGCCATCAATTGTATTAGCAAACTTATTTCATTTCAAACTTCACATTTCCCTAGTGTAGGCTACTTGTCATAATGAGCGACGTTAGCAAAATGCCTGTGGTAAGTGATTGGTATGGTTGGCGTCTAATTTTCAGTTTATCGTCCCAGCTCTACATTAATAATCTCCCCCCCCCTGTAGGTGAACTTTACCGTAGACCAAATCCGTGCCATCATGGACAAGAAGTCCAACATCCGTAACATGTCTGTGATTGCGCACGTCGACCATGGTAAGTCCACCCTGACAGACTCACTGGTGTCGAAGGCTGGTATCATCGCAGGATCCCGTGCCGGAGAGACCCGTTTCACCGACACACGAAAGGACGAGCAGGAGCGCTGCATTACCATCAAGTCAACGTGAGTGTCTTCTGGCCGATGGCGCATTAACATTTCTTCTGACTGGGCAGAAGTGGGAGAGGTTTTGGCTGGCCTTTGAGTGGACTAACACTTTCTTCCAATGCAGTGCCATCTCCATGTACTACGAACTCTCTGAGAACGACATGGCCTTCATCAAGCAATGCAAAGATGGCGTTGGGTTTCTCATCAACCTGATTGACTCTCCAGGCCACGTTGACTTCTCCTCTGAGGTCACAGCCGCGCTCCGTGTCACTGATGGAGCCCTGGTTGTTGTGGACTGCGTGTCAGGTAAGGACGACTTGCGCACTAGTTATGTCGGACACAATCATGCTTTCATTTCTGTAAAAAATGATGGCATGTTCTATACTTTTTGTGAACAAGTATTTCTTTATTTTCAGACATGTCATACAGGATGTCATATTGATGCTAGGTTCCATGATTACGAGGTATATTATAAAAAGGAGTAGGAGTCAGTCAACAAACCAATCCATTTGTTCTCAACATTTTCCTAGCTCACTATCTGCTCTTGTCCGTCCCTGCCCAGGTGTGTGTGTGCAGACAGAGACCGTGCTCAGGCAGGCCATTGCTGAGCGTATCAAGCCCGTGCTGATGATGAACAAGATGGACCGGGCCCTGCTGGAGCTGCAGCTGGAGCCAGAAGATCTGTTCCAGACCTTCCAGCGCATTGTGGAGAATGTCAACGTGATCATTGCCACTTACGGAGAGGATGAGGGTGGTCCCATGGGCTCTATCATGGTACGCAACTTATGTTGGCTGTACACTGCCTTGTCAGAAATTGTTGACAATTCACCTGTGAAAATGTGGCGTTGTTCCAGTTCTGTTTTGCACCTAATGACAAAACTGCAGTTTACATGAATATTGGAAGTCTTTCTCTGGAAATAGAGTTCTAGTTTCATGGCTTGGTATCAACCCTGCCCTAGTAGTAACAACTATTCTCTTACAGATTGACCCAGTCATTGGAACTGTTGGCTTTGGGTCGGGACTCCACGGATGGGCCTTTACACTGAAGCAGTTTGCTGAAATGTACGTGATGAAGTTTGCTGCCAAGGGTGATGCACAACTAGGACCTGCAGAGCGCTGCAAGAAGGTGGAGGACATGATGAAGAAGCTGTGGGGTGAAAGGTGAGGGACCAGTCACTGTCAACCTTGTAATCATCTGCCACATTGTCCTGAACTAGCTCCTGCCAGATTGCCTGGTACATGTCAAGCCTTGTCCGTTTGCAATGTAGTTAACCTCTTTAGGGGGTGTGGGACGCTACCGTCCCACCTGGCCAACATCCAGTGAAATTGCGGAGCGCCAAATTCAAAAACAGAAATACTCATTATAAAAATTCATGAAACATACAACTGTTATACATCGGTTTAAAGATTAACTTCTTGTTAATCCAACCATGGTGTCAGATTTCAAAAAGGCTTTACGGCGAAAGCAAACCATGCGATTATCTGAGAACAGCGCCCAGCAGACAAATCATTACAAACCATTAGCAGCCAAGAAGAGGTGTAACAAAGGTAAGAAATAGCGTTAAAATTAATCACTTACCTTTGATGATCTTCATATGGTTGCACTCCGAAGACTCCATGTTACACAATACATTTTTGTTTTGTTCGATAAAGTACCTCTTTATATTCAAAAACCTTGTTTTGTTCAGTAATACATTGGAACAAAGCGCAGTCACGACAGACGAAAAATCAATAAAGTACCATAAAAGTTCGTAGAAACATGTCAAACGATGTTTATAATCGATCCTCGTGTTTTTGTCATAAATAATTGATCATATTTCAACCGGACAAGAGCTTCGTCAATAGAAAAGGAGAAACAAGAAAGGGGTGCCCCCGGTCATTCACTGGACTCATGTCTAGAAATTTCCACCGTCCACTCATTGAAAGTGCTGTTTCTCCCCCATTTTTGAGTAAAAGCCTGAAACAATGCCTAAAGACTGGCCTTATGTTGTGGAAGGCATATAGATCGGGAACTGCGTCATAAGTCTTTGTATGGTGGATAGGCTTTCAATGGTAAAAAGACATTTCAAAATAACAGCACTTCCTGGATGGATTTTCCTCAGGTTTTCGCCTGCCATATCAGTTCTGTTATACTCACAGACGTTATTTTAACAGTTTTGGAAACTTTAGTGTTTTCTAACCAGATCTACCAATTATATGCATATCCTAGCTTCTGTACCTGAGTAGCAGGCAGATTACTTTGGGCACACTTTAAATCAAATTCTGAATGCTGCCCCCTACCCTAGTGAGGTAAAATGGTGATATTTTTTCCCCTTCAGGTTTTTCGACCCAGCCACTGGCAAGTTCAGCAAGTCTGCCAACGGACCTGATGGAAAGAAGCTCCCCCGTACCTTCTCTCAGCTTGTCCTAGACCCCATCTTCAAGGTGAGTGGAGACATGACTTTAACAATGT
Source organism: Salvelinus alpinus (assembly GCF_045679555.1). Lineage (NCBI taxonomy): Eukaryota > Metazoa > Chordata > Actinopteri > Salmoniformes > Salmonidae > Salvelinus > Salvelinus alpinus. Next base: position 20,183,394 of record NC_092091.1, read on the forward strand.
TTAGCATTAGTCCCGGTGAAAGGGAATACATACCAGCCATGTACCGATAAGGTCTGACCGGGAAAGTGCATTTCGTAGTGTGCCTTTTAGCGCTTTATGCCTATGAATGATGACTTAATACATTCTTCACTTTGACCTGATTGTCCAGTGATGTTAAACTGCAGTCTGACACATGGCAAAGGCAATTCTATAATTACCTCTCTCCATATGAGCCATCTGTATTTTATTGTATGGTCCACCCATTTTACGTTTAACTGCTGTTTCTGCTATAGGTGTTTGACGCCATCATGAACTTCAAGAAGGAGGAGACGGCCAAGTTGATAGAGAAGCTGGACATCAAGCTGGACAATGAGGACAAGGAGAAGGAGGGCAAGCCCCTGCTGAAGGCTGTGATGCGTCGCTGGCTGCCAGCCGGAGAGGCCCTGCTCCAGATGATCACCATCCACCTGCCCTCCCCCGTCACGGCCCAGAAGTACCGGTGTGAGCTGCTCTATGAAGGACCTGGTGACGATGAAGCTGCCATGGGTAAGTTTACAACCTCTCCTTTCCTTCATCTGGAAACATGGATAGTACCATATACTGGTCTGTTAACCCAACTGTCTCCTCTAAGGTATCAAGAACTGCGACCCCAAGGCTCCCTTGATGATGTACATCTCCAAGATGGTGCCCACTACCGACAAGGGTCGCTTCTACGCCTTTGGCCGAGTCTTCTCTGGCTGCGTGTCTTCCGGCCAAAAGGTGCGCATTATGGGACCAAACTTCACCCCTGGAAAGAAAGAGGACCTCTACCTCAAACCAATTCAGAGGTTAGTACTCTGGAAAGCTACACTTCAAATGTTTACTTATGTGTACTTTGTAATTTGTGTCTTGCAATCCATGAAAAACATGTAAATCTGTGACCATGCAGTAAGAACAAAGCGCATGCATGGGAGTAGCACATTCTAAATGCTGTATAAGCTCTAGTATTGAACAGTTGACTGACTCTCCCCTGTTCCTCATTAGGACCATTCTGATGATGGGACGTTACATTGAGCCGATCGAGGATGTGCCATGCGGGAACATTGTTGGTCTGGTTGGAGTAGACCAGTACCTGGTGAAGACCGGGACCATCACTACCTTCGAGCAGGCCCACAACATGAGGGTGATGAAGTTCAGCGTCAGCCCTGTGGTGAGAGTGGCTGTGGAGGCCAAGAACCCTGCTGACCTGCCTAAGCTGGTGGAAGGCCTGAAGCGTCTAGCCAAGTCTGACCCCATGGTGCAGTGTATCATCGAGGAGTCTGGAGAGCACATTATCGCTGGAGCCGGTGAGCTGCATCTGGAGATCTGCCTCAAGGATCTGGAGGAGGATCATGCCTGCATTCCACTGAAGGTACACTAGTCCTCCGTGCCTTGTTACATGTAGGGCTTTCACATGATCCCTTCTAAACTCAGCAAAAAAAAGAAATGTCCCTTTTCAGGACCCTGTCTTTCAAAGATAATTTGTAAATATCCAAATAACTTCACAGATCTTCATTGTAAATGGTTTAAACACTTTCCCATGCTTGTTCAACGAACCATAAACAATTAATTAACATGAAACTGTGGAACGGTCATTAAGACACTATCAGCTTAGACAGTAGGTAATTAAGATCGGTTATGAAATCTTAGGACACTAAAGAGGCCTTTCTACTGACTGTGAGAAACACAAAGAAAGATGCCCAGGGTCCCTGCTCATCTGCATGAACGTGCCTTAGGCTTGCTGCAAGGAGGCATGAGGACTGCAGATGTGGCCAGGGCAATAAATTGCAATGTCCATACTGTGAGACAACTAAGACAGAGCTACAGGGAGACAGGATGGACAGCTGATAGTCCTCGCAGTGGCAGACAACGTGTAACAGAACACCTGCACAGGATCTGTACATCTGGACATCGCACCTGCTGGACAGGTACAGGATGTCAGCAACAACTGAGTTACACCAGGAACTCACAATCCCTCCATCAGTGCCCAGACTGTCCGCAATAGGCTGAGAGAGGCTGGACAGGGCTTGTAAGGCAGGTCCTAACCAGACATCACCGGCAACAACGTCGCCTATAGGCACAAACCCACCGTCGCTGGACCAGACAGGACTGGCAAAAGGTGCTCTTCACTGACGAGTCGCGGTTTTGTCTCGCCAGGAGTGATGATCGGATTCATCATTGGACTGAGCTTGTTGTCATTGCAGGCAATCTCAAGGATGTGCGTTACAGGGAAGACATCCTCCTCCCTCATGTGGTACCCTTCCTGCAGGCTCATCCTGACATGACCCTCCAGCATGACAATGCCACCAGCCATACTGCTTGTTCTGTGTGTGATTTTCTGCAATGCAGATATGTCAGTGTTCTGCCATGGCCAGCAACGAGCCCGAATCTCAATCCCATTGAGCACGTCTGGGACCTGTTAGATCGGAGGATGAGGGCTAGGGCCATCCCCCCCCCCAGAAATGTCCGGGAACTTGCAGGTGCCTTGGTGGAAGAGTGGGGTAACATCTCACAGCAAATCTGGTGCAGTCCATGAGGAGGAGATACACTGCCGTACTTAATGCAGCTGGTGGCCACACCAGATACTGACTGTTTTGATTTTGACTTGATTATTCCATTTATGTTAGTCACATGTCTGTGGAACTTGTTCAATTTGTGTCAGTTTAATCTTGTTATGGTCATACAAATATTTACACGTTTGCTGAAAATAAACGCTGTTGCAAGTGAGAGGACGTTTCTTTTTTTGCTGAGTTTACAATGGTGTTACGTTACAGGCAGTGTTATCCTACTGATGTATTTAATAATTAAACACCCCCTCCACTCCCACATAGAAATCCGACCCGGTGGTTTCCTACAGGGAGACTGTGTCTGAGGAGTCTGACCAGATGTGCCTGTCCAAGTCCCCCAACAAACACAACCGTCTGTACATGAAAGCCCGTCCCTTCCCTGACGGCCTGGCTGAGGACATCGAGAAGGGTGACGTCAGCGCCAGACAGGAATTGAAGGTCCGCGCCCGTTTCCTGGCCGACAAGTACGAGTGGGATGTGTCTGAGGCCCGTAAGATCTGGTGCTTCGGCCCCGACGGTACCGGCCCCAACCTGCTGATGGACGTGACCAAGGGAGTCCAGTACCTGAACGAGATCAAGGACAGCGTGGTGGCTGGCTTCCAGTGGGCTGTCAAGGAGGTAAGCAAGACTTATGGATGTAATTTTTCCTACTTAGTTGGTCACTTTAAAACAAGCATACCATCTTTCAGAGGCACAATTCTGTGTTGGGGAATACGCCATGGGTAGTGTTCTGAGAATGTAGATTTGTCACGCAAACTGAAGTGCTTGATTTAATACCTTAAACATTACTATTTTGTTTCCAGGGTGCCCTGTGCGAGGAGAATATGCGTGCTGTCCGCTTTGACGTCCACGATGTGACCCTCCACACAGATGCTATCCACCGGGGTGGTGGTCAGATCATTCCCACAGCCCGGAGAGTGCTGTACGCATGCCAGCTTACAGCCCAGCCGAGACTCATGGAGCCTGTCTACCTGGTGGAGATTCAGGTATGCCTACAATTGACATTTAAAATGTGTCATTAAGTGTTTGGTTTCAACAAGGACTATGAAATCATGCACCACACTGAACAAGTGATGGCTAAATCCATAAAACACAATACCTGACTAGAAGTGAGCTCATCTCCAGGATAATGGAAGTTGACTAGAAAAATGCTACATCCTTGAACAGCATAGCTTTCTTGTACAGGTTGGCGTTAACCATCGAATTCAATGGCGTTAACCTTGTTTCCCCCTCTCCCTGCAGTGTCCTGAGCAGGTGGTGGGAGGCATCTACGGTGTGCTGAACAGGAAGCGCGGTCACGTGTTCGAGGAGTCCCAGGTCATGGGGACCCCCATGTTCATCGTCAAGGCTTACCTGCCTGTCAACGAGTCGTTCGGTGAGTGACCCACCAAGTGCAGTTCACTTTCCCTTATCTGATATGCACTAATCAGGGCTAGACAATTCCCTGAGTTGTAGGAAATGCCTAATGTATAAAATAAAATTGATATATGCTAATACCTGTGTTCCTTCTCCAGGTTTCACAGCAGACCTGCGTTCCAACACCGGTGGCCAGGCCTTCCCCCAGTGTGTGTTTGACCACTGGCAGATCCTCCAGGGAGATCCCCAGGACACATCCACCAAGATCTCCCAGATTGTGGCTGACACACGTAAACGCAAGGGGCTCAAGGAGGGAATTCCTGCATTGGATAACTACCTGGACAAATTGTAAAAGGCTACCCTCTCATTCCCCCCCACCCCAACACTGAGACCAGAACTGTACAGATCACCATGGGCACAAACATTTTCCATAGGGAAAGCAAAGACCTTATCAAGAGAAACAATTAGGAAGAATTGTAAACATAAATTAAATAAAAATTTAAAATATAAACGGTGGTTCGACATTCTTTGGCGAGGGTGGTGAGAACGGAAATTTGTGTGCGGACTGCTGTTAGGATCACCGGTAACACAGATGGATTAATATATGTACATTTCATACACTGAGTATACAAAACATGAAGAACACCCACTCTTTCCATGACTCTAACCAGGTGAAAACTATGATCCCTTACTGATGTCGCTTAATAATCCACTTAAATTTGGGCTCCCGAGTGGCGCAGCGGTCTAAGGCACTGCATCTCAGTGCAAGAGGCGTCACTACAGACCCTGGTTCCATTCCAGGCTGTATCACAACCGGCCGTGATTGGGAGTCTCATAGGGCTGTGCACAATTTGCCAGGTAGGCCATCATTGTAAATAAGAATTTGTTAACTGACTTGCCTGGTTAAATAAAAGTTGGTGTAGATGAATGGGGAGGAGACTGGTTAAAGAATAATTTTTAAGTCTTGAGACATTGTATGAGTAAGACAAAATATATAACTGCCTTCGAATGGAGTGTGGTAGTTCCAGGTGCACTGGTTTGTATCAAGAATTGCAGCGCTGCTGGGCTTTTCCATAAGTTACGTGTGTATCAAGAATGGTCCACCATCTAACGGACATCAGCCAACTTGACAACTGTGGAAGTGTTTATCCACATGGACCAGCATCCCTGTGGAACGCTTTCCACATCTTGTAGTCATTCCCTGATAATTGAGTGTTCTGAAGGTGTGGGGTGCACAACTCAAAATTAGGAAGACGTTCCTAAATATTTGGTATACTACACTGAACAAAAATATAAAAGCAACATACAACAAAATATTTTACTGAGTTATAGTTCATATAATGAAATCGGTCAACTTTAAATAAATTAATCCTTAACCTATGGATTTCACATGACTGGGAATACCGATATGCATCTGTCGGTCACAGATGCCTTTATTATTATTTTTTAAAGGTAAGCGAGTGGATCAGAAAACAAGTCCGTATCTGGTGTGCCCATTTGCCTCATGCAGCTTGACATCTCAATCATGGACACTCTTAATAATGACAGTTGCTTCGCGTGATGAATTGTCTCTACCTTGCCTTTGTGCTGTTGTCTGCCCAATATTTGTACCATATTTGCATGTGCTGTTTCTACCATGTGTTGTCTTAAGTCTCTTTTATGTCGTTTTGTTGTGATGTGTGTTTTGTCCTATATATAAATGTTTTTATTTTCCTATGCATAGACGTGCTCTGTTTTCAGAACCAGGGACCGCGTCCCTAGAAACCAAGGTTCTGGAACGATCAACCAGTGCTTGAGTAGTTTTGCTTTACATGGCAGTCAGTATGAATATAACTAATGGCCAGAGAACGCCTAAAATGTCACTTGACAATCAGTGTTAGTGACTGTGGCATCACGTTTTGTAGAAAAATGGATGGTTTGGTCAATCTTAATTTGTAATGCTCGTAACCCGTTGTCTAAAAGCAATAATACTGGGTGTTTATCGAAATGCATACTACCTGCTCGAGGCACGCAAATTGGGGCATGGGAGGATTAGAGTATGCGAAATGGAGCACAAGAGGGCACTAATCGAATGTGTACTCAGTTTGTACATTTTTTCAAGCATGCATCGATGCAAGCTTCAACGGAAAGTATGCAAAGACATATGACACAACCATGTAAAAGATGATGCAAAAGTTCACCGAAGTAAAGACAATTTCAAGTTTGATATTCGATGGATATTCACGCTTTCAAACCACTTGAGCCACAGACTCCAAATAAGTGTCATGATGTTGGAAAAATTGCGCACAACATTGCATAGGTATTATTTTCACCATTTTAGACATTAATTAGCTTTCCAAAGCTAAGAAACGTGGAAATGTGAGTAGCGTTTTGTATTTCTGGTTGAATTAGTTAAGGAGCGTACAAACTCTTTTTACTTTACAATTTCAATAGCTCCTTGGTCATGTGACATGACTTGAAACAAGGTTCAGAATGTCCACTCAGTGGGCCTACACTGCACACCCTTTAGTTTGTCTATTTTCATCTCACATGATTTTACATGAATTTTTCTAAGTGTAAAATTTCAATAGTTACTTGGTCATGTGACCTCATGTCTGCTGACTACCCTTCTATATTGCACACCCTTGTTTGTGTAATGTACATTTTTCATAGTTTCAAATTTGCAATAGCTCCTTGGTCATGTCAATTACACACCTAAGAGGCATGCAGTGGATATACACCCATATTGCATAACCTTTAGTCATGTGTCTTCTATATTGTTGTACATTAATATTAGTTTGACAATTAGGGGGTTCAGTCCAGTGTTAACCCTTTTCTTTAATATTTGTCTTCAATAATTGGTAGTTAAGTACTTATTTTCCATGTTTTTTATTTTTCCACAGTATTTAACTGGTACACAGTAGGAGAGAGACATATCTCCTTTCGTTGTTAATATCAACCATAAAGGAAAAGGGCAAAGTATGAGAGTCATGCTATTATTTCTCCAAACGGGGATGGAGAGAGGTAGGCTGCAGTGGGTTTGCTGGTCAATACATATACTGAACATGTAACCACAGTAATGGTGACCAGAAAATCAATGAATAAAAATGTAATATTGACAAATTAAACAATTTGTAGACCTTTAATCTTTTCCAACAGACAATTAACTTCAATTAAGTATGAAACATTAGTGTTAACTTTCTCTATCCCTGGTTGATGTACATTTCAGAGCCTCTTCAGTGTGGATGGGGTATAGCATACATTTTCAACAACAAGTTTGTGTTCTTTACTCTGTTGAACTCTTGTCTTCATTCCTAGGCACAGCACATGGAACCACCGTTGGCATGCCAAACATTCAATCAAAACAAAGTGTAACACGTTATAAATAATATCAAATATGAATGCAGTATGACAAATTACAAATTAGCCATCCATTGTGTTATATCATAAATTGTCTTACATGCCGTCACTGTTGTCAAAAGATTATAAAGATGTTAAATAAAGTTACTAACCCAGTCTTTGGGCCACATCCAGGTTCTTTATCAGTGGCACACATGAAGCAGTTGTTGGCTTTGTTGAACTGTGAAATAATAGGCATGAACTGAACATATGGCTGTCCCACACAACTACATAAAAATAAAGAATTTACTTTGAATTAAATGTCATTACATACCATGCATTTTTAGTATATCCTCAGCCGTTTCTTTTCGCAGTTGCTCCATGTGTTTTTCAAAGTTCCATATCAATGTGGGAGGGGATGTTGGGGAAGTTCTGTGCAACTTCCTTGGCCATCTACACCAAAAAATAAAATATAATTTTTGATCTAATTTTCATAACAGCTAACCATTCATTATTGAAAATGTAACTATCAAACCTGCATTACAAAGACCCCACAGCTGAAGGTGTCCTGCTGCATGGTGTGAGTTATTTTCCATGGCAGGATCTTCTCATTTTGAAGTATTCTGATTTGCCTATAACTAATGAATACCCGAGCCAAATTTGTATGCTTTTTTCCTTATTACTATAATCTAGTAGTAATTTATTAGTAGAGGTAATTTCCTTTATGCTCCATTCTACACACAGTCTAAATTATAGGCACTGAACCATTTACAGGACAATAATAAAAGTAGCATATAGGATCCAACCATATCACAGAGTGAATAAATGTAGAGCGTTTGTAGACTTTAAGAAAAAAATATGAAGTGACAGTTTCATCAGTACGTGCTTAAAGAAAGTCATATCACAAAGATCACAGATGACAGTGCCCACCAAATCTATGACAATAGAGAATGAATTGTAAGCACCAAAGTGTGTTTGTCAAAATAATATCTGAAAATGTCCGTTGTTGAACATAATACTTCTATTTGCAATAGCAATTTATGATATATGCAGTTGAGGAATATTCCATGTACCAACACTACATGTAGGACGGATATAAGACATTCCCACATACAGTATTTAAAAATATATATATTTCACCTTTATTCAACCAGGTAAGCCAGTTGAGAACAAGTTCTCATTTCCAACTGCGACCTGGCCAAGATAAAGCAAAGCAGTGTGACACAAACAACACAGAGTTACACATGGAATAAACAAACGTACAGTCAATAACACAATACAAAAGTCTATATTTTTTTTTTTTTTTTTTTTTTTTTTTACCGTTATTTTACCAGGTAAGTTGACTGAGAACACGTTCTCATTTGCAGCAACGACCTGGGGAATAGTTACAGGGGAGAGGAGGGGGATGAATGAGCCAATTATAAACTGGGGATTATTAGGTGACCATGATGGTTTGAGGGCCAGATTGGGAATTTAGCCAGGACACCGGGGTTAACACCCCTACTCTTACGATAAGTGCCATGGGATCTTTAATGACCTCAGAGAGTCAGGACACCCGTTTAACGTCCCATCCGAAAGACGGCACCCTACACAGGGCAGTGTCCCCAATCACTGCCCTGGGGCATTGGGATATTTTTTAGACCAGAGGAAAGAGTGCCTCCTACTGGCCCTCCAACACCACTTCCAGCAGCATCTGGTCTCCCATCCAGGGACTGACCAGGACCGACCCTGCTTAGCTTCAGAAGCAAGCCAACAGTGGTATATACAGTGTGTGCAAATGAAGTAAGATTAGGGAGGTAAGGCAATAAATAGGCCGTAGTGGTGAACTAATTACAATTTCGCAAATAAACACTGGAGTGAGATGTGCAGAAGATGAATGTGCAAGTAGAGGTACTGTGGTGCAAAGGAGCAAAAGATTAAAAAGAAAATAAATACAGTATGGGGATGAGGTAGTTGGATGGGCTATTTACAGATGGGCTACGTACAGGTGCAATGAACTGTAAGCTGCTCTGATAGCTGATGCTTAAAGATAGTGAGAGATATGAGTCTCCAGCTTCAGTGATTTTTGTAATTTTTCCAGTCATTGGCAGCAGAGAATTGGAAGGAAAGGGGGCCAAAGGAGGAATTGGCTTTGGGGGTGATCAGTGAAATATACCTGCTGGAGCGTGTGCTACGGGTGGGTGCTGCTATGGTTACCAGTGAGCTGAGATAGGTGGGGCTTTACCTAGCAAGGACTTATAGATGACCTGGAGCCAGTGGGTTTGGCAACGAATATGAAGCGAGGGCCAGCCAACGAGAGCATACAGGTCGCACTGGTGGGTAGTATATGGGGCTTTGGTGACGAAACGGATGGCACTGTGATAGACTGCATCCAATTTGCTGAGTAGAGTGTTGGAGGCTATTTTGTAAATGACATCGCCGAAGTCAAGGATCGGTAGGATAGTCAGTTTTACGAGGGTATGTTTGGCAGCATAAGTGAAGGATGCTTTGTTGCGAAATAGGAAGCCGATTCTAGATTTAATTTTGGATTGGAGATGCTTAATATGAGTCTGGAAGGAGAGTTTACAATCTAGCCAGACACCTAGGTATTTTTAGTTGTCCACATATTCTAAGTCAGAACCGTCCAGAGTAGTGATGCCAGGCGGGTGGGCAGATGCAGGCAGCGATCGGTTGAAGAGCATGCATTTAGTTTTACTTGCATTTAAGAGCAGTTGGAGGCCACGGAAGGAGAGTTGTATGGCATTGAAGCTCGTCTGGAGGTTAGTTAACACAGTGTCCAAAGAAGGGCCAGAAGTATACCAAATGGTGTTGTCTGCGTAGAGGTGGATCAGAGAATCACCAGCCGCAAGAGCGACATCATTGATCTATACAGAGAAAAGAGTCGGTCTGAGAATTGAACCCTGTGGCACCCCCATGGAGACTGGCAGAGATCCGGACAACAGGCCCTCCCATTTGACACTCTGAACTCTATCAGAGAAGTAGTTGGTGAACCAGGCGAGGCAGTCATTTGAGAAACCAAGGCTGTTGAGTCTGCCGATAAGAATGCGGTGATTGACAGAGTCGAAAGCCTTGGCCAAGTCGATGGATACGGCTGCACAGTATTGTCTTTTGTCGATGGCGATTATGATATTGTTTAGGACCATGAGCGTGGCTGAGGTGCACCCATGACCAGCTCGGAAACCAGATTGCATAGCGGAGAAGGTACGGTGGGATTCGAAATGGTCGGTGATCTGTTTGTTAACTTGGCTTTCGAAGACCTTAGAAAGGCAGGGTAGGATAGATATAGGTCTGTAACAGTTTGGGTCTAGAGTGTCTCCCCCTTTGAAGTGGGGGATGACCGCGGCAGCTTTCCATTCTTTGGGGGATCTCAGACTATACGAAAGAGAGGTTGAACAGGCTAGTAATAGGGGTTGCAACAATTGCGGTGGATAATTTTAGAGAGGGTCCAGATTGTGCAGCTCTTTCAGAACATCAGCTATCTGGATTTGGGTGAAGGAGAAATGGGGGAGGCTTGGGCAAGTTGCTGTGAGGGGTGAAAGAGCTGAAGAGCAAGGCCAGCCGTAGAAAAATGCTTATTAAAATTCTCAATTATAGTGGATTTATCGGTGGTGAGAGTGTTTCCTAGCCTCAGAGCAGTGGGCAGCTGGGAGGAGGTGCTCTTATTCTCCATGGACTTTACAGTGTCCCAGAACTTTTGGGAGTTTGTGCTACAGAATGCAAATTTCTTTTTGAAAAAGCTTTCCTTTGCTAACTGCCTGTGTATATTGGTTCCTAACTTCCCTGAAAAGTTGCATATCGCAGGGGCTATTCGATGCTAATGCAGTACGCCACAGGATGTTTTTGTGCTGGTCAAGGGCAGACAGGTCTGGAGTGAACCAAGGGCTATATCTGTTCCTGGTTCTACATTTTTTGAATGGGGCATGCTTATTTAAGATGTTGAGGAAAGCACTTTTAAAGAATAACCAGGCATCCTCTAATGACGGAATGAGGTCAATATCTTTCCAGGATACCCAGGCCAGGTCGATTAGAAAGGCCTGCTCGCTGAAGTGTTTTAGGGAGCGTTTGACTGTGATGAGGGGTGGTCGTTTGACCGGAGACCCATTACGGACGCAGGCAATGAGGCAGTGATCGCTGAGATCTTGGTTGACGACAGCAGAGGTGTATTTAGAGGACAGGTTTGTCAGGATGACCAAGGATCTATGAGGGTGCCCGAGTTTACGGATTTGGGGTTGTACCTGGTAGGTTCCATGATAATTTGTGTGAGATTGAGGGCATCTAGTTTAGATTGTAGGACGGCCAGGGTGTAAAGCATATCCCAGTTTAGGTCACCTAACAGTACAAACTCTGAAGATAAATGGGGGGGCAATTAATTCACATATGGTGTCCAGGGCGCAGCTGGGGGCTGAGGGGGTCTGTAACAAGCGGCATCAGTGCGAGACTTATTTCTGACGGTGGATTTTTAAAAGTAGAAGCTCGAACTGTTTGGGCTCAGACCTGGATAGCATGACAGAACTCTGCAGTAGATTGCAACTCCACCCCCTTTGGCAGTTCTGTCTCGGGGGGGAAATGTATACACATACATAGAGGCATTTTTCAGCTATGATTTTACCACTCAGAATCCAGAATGGATATAACAATGTGGCCAGCACAGTGTGGCGAAATCCTGCACTTAAGTGCGCTGCCACTTTAAGAGCGCACCGCTACAACAGGATGTAATACACCCTTACAACAATCTACTTTTTGATCTTCTTGACTTCTTATCTGGTAAACTGCTACTATGTGTCAAGAAAAGAGCCTAAATTAGGGGTTAGTGTACTCCAGTAAAAAAAGGTCTGGTTTAGATTAAAAACGTTTGCCATGTGTCCCCGTTCATAGGGGCATGAGAGACTAGTCAGTGGTAGAATTGAGTTGGCACTTTATTGGCCCAAACACCCATAGACCCACAAGGTTGAGGTTACTCATGGACAGTAATTAGTAATAAAAAATTGTTTGCATTGATGCATTGTGTCTTCTAACTGTCCAAGAATAGGATCGAAAGTGTTAGGAAATATTTGTTCCCATAAATACAAAGGAGGATGTCTGTCCTCATACCTCTGGGACTTTAGTCAGACTGCCAGACTGTGCACCACAGAGCCAATCAGGAGAGAATACATACAGGTTAACGGTGCCAATTGAAAGTCAAGGGGTGTGTCTGTGCCTTTTGGATTACTCTCTCTTTACAGAGAACCCCTGTGGTTCAAGTCTGCTCTGCCCATGTCTGAACGTGACAGAGCCAGCAGCCAAGAGAGTTTTTCACAGTATGTCATAAAAAAGTATTACACTTATGAATATATGTAAATGCTAATATGTATTAGATCCAGTACAATGGAATAACTAAGACCTGAATTTGAATCCTTCGTGTTCCGATTCCTCCTCTTTCTGTCCAGCAGGGTCAACCAAAAACACTTGGCCTGATGGTTCATGCAGATACTGGGGAAGCAATATAGAAATGTATTGATCCCTTAATACTGTTGATACTCAACAGGGTCTCTACTAACCAAATATGTGTAGTTTGAGGGGGACTGTGTTATAGACACAGTAGGGCATTTAAAATCTAATGAAATTTTATTGGTCACATACACATATTTAGCAGATGTTATTGCGGGTGTAGCGAAATGCTTGTGTTCCTAGCTCCAACAGTGCAGTAATATCTAACAATTCACAACAATACACACATCTAAAAGTAAAATAATGGAATTAAGAAATATACAAATTTTAGGATGAGAATACACTGTATACATATGAAATGTGTAAAGCAGTTTGTAAACATTAGTAAAGTGACTAGTGTTTTGTTATTCAAGTGACCAGTGATTCCTTGTCTATGTATATTTCAGCAGCCTCTAAGGTGCAGGGTTGAGTAACAGGTGGTACCTGGCTAGTGGTGGCTAATTAACAGTCTGATGGCCTTGAGATAGAAGCTGTTTTTCAGTCCCTCGGTCCCAGCTTTGATGCACATGTACTGACCTCCCCTTACCTTCTGTATGATAGCGGGGTGAACAGGCCGTGGCTCGGATGGTTGACGTCCTTGATGATATTTTTGGCCTTCCTATCACATTGGGTGCTGTAGGTGTCCTGGAGGGCAAGCAGTGTGTCCCCGGTGATGCATTGGGCAGACTGCACCACCCTCTGTAGAGCCCTGCATTTCTGGACGGTGCAGTTGCCATCATTGCCATGCAATACATGGTACATGGCGGTGATACAGCCCGACAGGATGCTCTCAATTGTGCATCTGTAAAAGTTTGAGAGAGTCTTAGAGGCCAAAACAAATTTCTTCAGCCCCCTGAGGTTGAAGAGGAGCTGTTGCGCCTTCTTCACCACACTGTCTGTGTGGGTGGATAATTTCAGATCGTTAGTGATGTGTACGCTGAGGAACTTGAAGCTTTCCACCTTCTCCACTGCGGTCCCGTCAACGTGGATAGGGATGTGCTCCCTCTGCTTTTTCCTGAAGTCCACGATCAACTCCTTCATTTTGTTGACGTTGAGGGAGAGGTTATTTTCCTGGCACCACTCCACCAGGGCCCTCACCTCCTCCCTGTAGGCTGTCTCATCATTGTTGGTAATCAGGCCTACAACTGTTGTGTCATCTGCAAACTTGATGATTGAGTTGGAGGCGTGTGTGGATACGCAGTCATGGATGAACAGGGAGTACAGGAGTGGGCTGAGCACGCACCCTTTTGGGGCCCCAGTGTTGAGGATCAGTGAAGTGGAGGTCCTGCATGTTATATTAATTCCAAAACAATAAATTAATGTACTGCTCTTTTGTTGAATATCATTTGTAAAGACAAACATTAACACTGTTTTAGCGTTTGCTTCCAGCGTTAAATGCAATGTAAACAACGACACAATGTAAACAATGATGGACTAGCATACCTGTTAATGACCTAGATTAACCAAATGGTGATTGTAATGGGTGCACCTTTACACATTTAAATCAGCCCAAGTCTAGCCTTGACATGTGCCAAAAACTGCACCAGGTCAATCATTTGGCCTGACAAATAAAATATTTTTGAGGTAGTATTTTTGTAAAATCATGTTGCTATACGTTTATATCACCCCATTTATGCATAGTCTTCCAACAATTTTATCAAACCCGCCTTGGTCACAATCAATTCAAAGGTTCACCTCTTGGGTTTTGGACTGATTTATGGATCATAGCCTATCTCTCCAAATTGTAATTTCTGAGAAAATACAAGTGATAGTACTTGTCTTTTGTCTTATTAGAAGTCCTGTCTTATTTAAAGTCCTAATCAAGCACAATATGAGGATTAAATACACTTTTCACCAGTTTTATACAGTTTGTGCTCCTTCCAACCTCCCAATTGCTGCATAGCATTTCTGACAGGAATCGCTCATTTGACAGGCCTACCTGTGAAAGGGGAGGGGCGTCATATCCCTTCAACCAGAGAAATAGGACAATGGACATTTACACACACCTTGGTTGGACTCAGCATGGTGAATCCACCTTCAATTTGATCTATTCAGAAACTATTGGAGAGATACCTTGTTGCTTTATCAGGTATGCAACAGTGCTTTTGCTGTTATTGGTAAATTTGGTTTATACTATTACTGTTTGTGTATGGAGGCCTATATGTGTTGTTAATTTAATAGACTTACCTGAGTTGGGGTCAATTCAGGAAGTAATTTGAATTTACAAAATGGATAGAAAAAGCTTGACATAAATTGCTTGTTCTTATCAGCTTATTTAAAAGTAAATACAAATCTACCTCTTCAATTATTGTATTGGATCTGGCAATGCATGGATTTGTGGTGGATGTGACAAACTATTAATTTTCTTTTTGTGACCCCATTTTAGAAAACAGTCAGATGGTAGTAGATGTGATTACGTGTGCTTATTCTTGAAAGCAGTCTTATTAGAGTGCAATATGAATAAGCTTTGTCACAATGGCATGCAATACTATGTTTTATATAATTTATCAGAGAGAAAATTACTACGTAATACATTTTGAAACTCTACAGAAAATGCCTTTGCTGACCATGATAGACAACCATCATGTCATGAATCATAATCATCCCTGAGCTCGTGAAGTGAGCGCTACTGGAGCAGGCGAGAAAGACGCTCCAGCTTTTGGGAATCTCGCGTCATGCTGCAGTCAAATTTGGCACGCTCCTATGGACACAGATAGCTGCCAAAAGGTTGAATGTACAGTTGAAGTCGGAAGTTTACATACACCTAGGTTGCAGTCATTAAAACTCATTTTTCACAATATTGAATTCGTCATATACTGAAACTTCACTGTTGTAGGTATAATACAGCTAGTGCAATCTAGACTTGCGCTAGTAAACAAATCCATTACATTAGCTACCTAAATGTGAAGTAAACACTTTTTAACATGAAAACGTGCAGGATACCTCTTTCCGGTTTCCGTTACGTTTTTTATACTGTGTTATGCTTGTTCTCATAGCACTCCTCACAGGCCGTTTGTTGTACGTTTTTCTGTTATTGGTGAGATAACACTGCCAAAACTCTGAAAGGTATTATTATTATATGTCAAAAAAGCAACACAAGATTTGTTCAAGAGTAAAATGTTAGAGGAAGGCCCAAAAAATTGTCAAAGACTCCAGTCACCCAAGTCATAGACTGTTCTCTCTGCTACCGCGCAGGAAGCGGTACCGGAGTTCTCCTTAAATAGGTCACTCATTGCTTTAAGCCACACCTCTATGGAGTGAGATACCTGCCAAAAGGTTGAATGTACATGTCGTTAGGATCGTAATAATATCCATACGTAAATTGCTAAGATTGTAAGAAAAGCCATGCGTGAAACATGAAACGTAAAGGTGAAGTTTCATCTGTGAACATACAAACACCATGTTACGATTACAGACTAAATCAAATCTTATTTGTCACATGCGCCGAATACAACAGGTGTAGACCTTACCTTGAAATGCTTACTAACAAAGCCCTGAACCAACAATTTACTTCAAGAAAGATATTTACAAAATAAAAAGCAACACAATAAAATAACAATAACGAGGCTATATACATGGGGTACCAGTACCGAGTCAATGTGCCTGGGGTACAGGTTAGTTGAGATAATTTGTGTATGTAGGTATGGGTAAAGTGACAATACACAGAAAAAAGATAGCACGTAGCAGCAGTTAAATGTGCCGGGTGGGGGGTGTCAATGTAAATTGTCCAGGTGGCCATTTGATTAATTGTTCAGCCATCTTATGGCTTGGGGGTAGAAGATGTTAACCTCTTAGTGATCCCTTCACGCGCCAATCCCTTTAGCGGGATCGATTTGACAACATCCAGTGAAATTGCAGAGCGCCAAATTCAAACTACAGAAATATCAATATTCAACATTCACGAAAATATAAGTGTAATACATCAAAATAAAGCTTAACTTCGTGTTAATTTAGCCGCTGTCCGATTTCAAAAAGGCTCTATGGTTGAAAGCAAACCATGCGATTTATCTTAGGACAGCGCCCCGCATACAAACACATGAAAATCATTTTTCGAACAGGCAGGTGCGACACAAAAGTCAGAAATAACGATATAATAAATGCCTTACCTTTGAAGATCTTATTTTTTGCAATCCCAAATGTCTCATTGACACAATGAATGGTCATTTTGTTCGATAAATTCCTTCTTTATATCCCCAAAATGTCAATTTATTTGGCGCGTTTGATTCAGAAATACACCGGTTACAACTCGCCCAACATGACTACAAAGTATCTAATAAGTTACCTGTAAACTTGGTCCAAACATTTCAAACAACGTTCCTAATCCAACCTCAGGTAATCTAAAATGTAAATAATCTATCAAATTTAAGACGGAATAAACTGTTTCTAATACCGGATAAAAACAACGTGGAGCGCGTTCCTGTTCACTCGCACCAAAATAGTAGGGACCTTAAGAGTGACACATGGAATGAATAGCACTTCTTCTTCATTTATCAAAAGAAAAACATCAACCAATTTCTAAAGACTGTTGACATCTAGTGGAAGCCATAGGAACTGCAATCTGGGCCCTAATTAATCAGGATTCCCATAGAAATCCATTGGAAAACACAATGACCTCAAAAAAAATTCCCCTGGATGGATTATGCTCGGGGTTTCGCCTGCCAAATCAGTTCTGTTATACTCACAGACATTATTCTAGCAGTTTTAGAAACTTCAGAGTGTTTTCTATCCAAATCTACTAATTATATGCATATCCAAGCTTCTGGGCCTGAGTAACAGGCAGTTTACTTTGGGCACGCTTTTCATCCGGATGTGAAAATACTGCCCCCTATCCCTAAGAAGTCAAATATTTGTATAACTAAACCAAGATAGACCACAGCCTGTCGCTTCCAATGGGAATAAATGAGTCATAGTGGACAGAACAAGCAAGGAGGTGGGCAGAGCCAAGTGCGAGCTAGCGAGTTCCTATTGGCGCGTTCTAGCATACATCTGCATATTTCCATTAGGGAACGCCTACTTATTGCCTTTGCACTCCTAAACAACACCACTTTTAAAAACGTTTGCAAAAGGTAAAGTCCACAAAACGTAGTCCACTCTGTTCATAACATATTCTAGTTTTGAGAACAGAACTGTAATTGACATCAAATGTTGATGAGAAAATTTGCGGAATGTCTGCCAAAATCAATCTCGTTCCATCTTCACCCACTGCCGGCTGTGGGCTTCCTCTCACTACCATATTTGGTAGTCAGGTGGATAAGCCAAGCGGATGCTTCACATTTAGACATCCGGTGAAATATCTGTTTCATTGTTCTATCTGTGAGGAATTGGCCATGCTGACAGCGTTCACCAAACCACAACCTCCCCGTTTTTCAACGGGCCGTTCAGTACAGCACCGTTCAATTTAACGTTACAGAACGTACAAACGTACTGAACGCAGCCCATGCCTCATTGTGTATATAGCTCAGAATTAACTAACCAATCATGTGGGTGTTATTGTGTCAGCCAATCGGCAATGAGAATACGCTCTTCCTGAAGTCAGATCAAAGATGGTCGATAAATAAAGATTCATTCAGGCCGTTTACCATTGGAAAATATGGTCAGTTCCGGTCTACTTAAGGGGGTGGCTCTCCCATAGACAGTACACAAATGCGATAGCGGCTGGGTCTGTTCTACTTAGTTAATCGACTTCCATTAGAACAGAAAAAATTAGGGAGTGGGATGTCTCGCTCCATCTTCCGTCTCTGGCGTTAGGTTGAGAGCCCATGATAAGGGGTGAGTAATAAAATATTATCTAGGTTTGCTAAATAATTACATTAAAAAGGTATATTAAAATGAATATTATTGTTAGATAAATGTTCTTGTTGGCATATTTCATCACATCTCTGACGCATATTTACCTCCTGTTCAGGGAGTGTACTGACCGTTTCCCATTGTCCGTTCCATCGATGTTTGCTAGCCAAAATTAGCTAGCTATTTATTTAGCTCGCTCTACAGTAGCCAACGTTAGAGTAGCCTGGCCAAACATATCTTCACGATTACACTTGTATAATCAAAATCAATAAATTATCGTTTTTGGACTATTTAAGTAGGCTCATTCAGTAGTTTTGACCTGATGAAGTAAAATTATGTTAATTTTTAAAGTATCATTTATATTCGTAAAACATACATTGAAAATGATACTGTTGCTGCTTCCTGTTGTTGTCATCTTTTTCTATTTATGGCTGAGTTGTCAAAACACCGGTTTTAAGTGTACAAATTCATAATCGATATGCTGAAATAAATTGTGATATTGTTAAACCCAATACATAAAAGTTACTCCCTACTACACACTTGTGTTCAGATTTACGTTACTTATATTTCGCTAAATGAGTACCGTATAAACTGTACACGCACCAATATTTACCAAGTGGTTACTCAGAACTGGAATTGATTAGGTTTGTTATACTGTAATCAATAGCGCGCGCAAATGAAATCACTCACATTGATATAACCTTGAGGACATGTACGGTTTGCGCTCTTAACAGACAGACCTCAATGAACTTGGGTATACTGCTTATAGATGACAACCTGTCGTAGCCATTTATATCTCTGTGAGGAAATTATTTCGGTAGATGGCCAATACGGAAAAAGAACACTTGATTTATGATCATTTCAACTAATCACCATCCTCACATCGGTTTCTAAAAGTACGAAAATGTATGCACTCCCTACTATACATCGCTCTGGATACGAGCGTCTGCTAAATAACTAAAATGTAAATGGCGACAGGGGTTGGCTTTCATTTGAATGATAGCTTAACCCTCAAATCCACGAATTCATGTCTGGCTAGAGACGTTTATGGGAGGAGCGCCCGATTTTTTTTTCTAGAACTGTGGTCTAAAAAGTAACGTTACAGCTGCGTTCAGTCCCATTACGTACTGGCGCATACGACAAATACACTTGTATTAAACCAAATATATGGATATGTTTTAAAAGGTGCTACACAGGATATTTGTTATTTTTTTGCATTATACTTTCAGAAAATTACCATAATATCTGGCGCTAATGGAATGATAGTGTTTCATAGCATTACTTACCCAACAGTGTTGTGATTGGCTGTGATATTTTCCTATTGATTTCTCCCACAGGAGTGGCATCTGTATTTAAAATGCGAAAGCTTTTCTGACTTTGTGGCTGTCTTATCTAGTGGAAACTGCTGTCATTTCCTGGTTGCAAAGATTCTACACTGTTCACGCAATTTCAGTTTTAGATCGATGTGAAATATATTTTCAATAACGAACATCTGTTTAAAGCTGGTGGACCAAAACCAAAAGTTCCTTTCGGTCCACCAGCTTCAAACAACTGTTTTGGACCACCAGCTTTTTGTTATTGAAAATATGTTTCACATCGATTTTAATTGTACAATGATTTCCTATACTATTCAGTAATTGTTTTCTGACATAAATAGAAATTGAGCGAACAGTGTAGAATTTCAGCAACCAGGAAACGACAGAGCGACCTGACCAAATTCACATAGAAATGTGAGTTATAGAGCTCATTCTCATTGAAAGCAAGTCTAAGAAGCAGCAGATCTGTTATGTGCTCTATCTCTATGATTCCGTTCATAATTTTCGTTTTTGTGTCTTTTACTTTTGGTTTTGTACACCAGCTCAAAATACAATATTTTTGGTTATGGAAAATATATTTCACGGCGGTTTAAATGGTACAATGATTCTCTACACTATACTTGCTTGTTTTGTCACTTAAACTGAAATTAGACAAACTAGAAGTTTAGCAACCAGGAAATGACAGCGCGATTTCTGCATAGTGCACCTTTAAGCAATCGATTTTGTGAGATTGTGGTGACTATAATTTGAGCTATTTCCTGTAATTATTGTGTGGTGAAAACCTTAGTCTGTGTAGGCTAATGTAGAAACACGTTCTGTCCACCATAGGGAACTTGGCATAATATAGCTTAATTTAAATATGTCAAAGTAATTCAATGTATTAATATATAATGATAGTAAATGTAGCACACTCACACATTCTTACAACAATTACATATTTTTTCTTCCTACTGTAACCGTGGAGAGAGCTTAATTAAAAATGCTCCTAAGTACAATTTAACTTGGCGCTCTAAGCTAGTGTCCATAGGGTCTGTGCAGCAGGCTGAACGTTTGACGTCGGTAGTCAGAGCGAGGACTAGCTACTTTATCAGAAACTTGTCATGATCATGCGTCAATAGCTGTAAAAAGGAGATACAGTTTTCGCTTTTGCATGCCTTTTATCCGACAGGAGTTAACACCACTGTTGTAGCTAGCTAGCTTATATTTATATTCTGTTTAAAGGCAAATTGGCTCTGGAAGCCAAAACAGCCAATTGCTTTAATCTAAACATGAATCGAATCTCAAATTGCGGTACGGTTCTAGAAACATAAATCCCCATACTTTCATATCAAATCAAAATAATTTCACAAATGCAAAACACCCACTTACTGTACACTGTTTAAACCGGTTTTAACACAGTAGCAGTCGGCTGTAATTTTCAGTTACAACATTTTTGTGGCATCTATCTTCCGTTTACACCGGTGTTCGAAGACGCAGATAGCTAGTTAGCGCAGGTAGTCCATCCTGTCTTTTTTCCGTAAACAAGCGCTTCAGCATGGAAATATGACCGTCTGGGAACCCAAACCCTATAAAGATGTTTGTCAATTTAACCTTTTGTTTCTTGAAAATTATTTCTCGCTGATATGAAAGATAAGGTCTTTATGCTTCCAAAAACGTAACTCAAGTGATGCGTGGTAATGTTCAACCCGAGCATCAGCGCTCTTAACAAAACTCCCCCGTACAGAAGACGCCTTCGTCCACTGACTCGTATGTGTAATGTAAAGGAACTGAGAGTCATGATCAAGAGCTAGGTTATATTTAGAATAACAAACTACAGATCTGATATAGTCCCGTCCTTCATATATCCATATTCCTCTGACAAACTCAATGAGTGAGTATAAAGTACTAATAACTCCCTAGACCTGTTTTCGAATCATATGTAATATATCCCACTTGCAGATCAATCACTGGGATAACGATATCATGGGTGGTGTGAAGCAGGAGCAAAATGATGGACCTCCACCAAGAGGCACGCAGTCCTCTGATGCAGTACAAGAAGAGGCAAGAGAAGGGGAAATACTGACATGAATAACAGTACTGTCTCTAATCTGTGTATACACAGACTACCCACTGTATGGTTATCTCATTGTTTCCTACGTGTTGTTACCATTCTATGAACTGATCTAGCTTAAAGGCCCAATGCAACTGTTTTTTATCCTAATATCAAATACTTTCTGTGTAACAGTTTCAGTCCCTTACTGTAATAATTTTCCATTAAATTGGTCAAAAAGAAATAAATAGCTTTTCACCAAAATACTATTTCCCAAGCAAGAATTTAGCTAGGACTGTCTGGAGTGGTCTGAGTGGGGAGGGATATGTAATGGTTAGTGCAATCCAGGCTCCTTGGGACATGCCAACCATAAACCTTAACCATTTTACATTTCAACTTCAATGGGGTGATGTCAGAGTTGGACATACCAAGGATCCCACTTAGACTTTTCCGATATGTAATCTAAAAACTACTTTGGAACTCTCTTCCTTATTGGTCTGTATTAACTTATACCACTTGGCGATGTCACCAGGCAAGCCAAAAATCCACCCATGCAGAACCTGCTGATTAGAAGGTCCTGTGTAGATTGTGTTTTCAACCAGCAACTATCAGGAAATAACACTTATCAAATTTCTAAACAGTTTTACAGTGTTGGTTTCATCAGCTGTTGTACAATATGATACAAAACCCATGAGAAACAGAATTCTGACTGCACTGGCCCTTTAAATTGGAGAAACGCATAAACATTGTTATGATGATGATGTCATGCTATGTTTCCTGATTCTTGATACACACTTTCACATTGCTAGCATTTTATAATTTCATCCTGGATCGCATGTCTGTTCTCTTTCTGTATAGCCTGTGAAGAAGAGAGGTTGGCCCAAGGGTAAGAAGAGAAAGAAGGTGTTGCCCAATGGTCCCAAGGCACCAGTGACAGGATATGTGCGTTTCCTGAATGAACGGCGGGAGCAGATCCGTGCCAAGCACCCCGACCTGCCCTTTCCAGAAATCACCAAGAGGCTGGGCGCAGAGTGGAGCCGCTTAGCACCTCATGACAAGCAGGTACCTTCAGGCTTTATTGGTCGGATAGAGAAATGTAGTTGTAGCAACAATTATACACTTTTTTGCCCCAGCGTTGTATTTAGTGGCAGTGCATTCAGTAGCATTGTGCATCATTTTATGCATAGTTATATTTATATGAATATTTATAGGCTAGCTAGATCTGTTTGATAAGCCCAGGTAGGCCTTCACAACTACAGGCTATCATGTTGAGGAGAAGCCTGGGAATGCAAGCTACCAGTGTATTGAGATCTCTTCTGTGTGTGTCTGGAGTGGACTGAAGTTTGCTTGTGTGCTGACCTGACAGCGCTTCCTGGATGAGGCAGAGCGAGAGAAGCTGCAGTATGCCCGGGAGCTGAGAGAATACCAACAGAGTGAGGCCTATCAGATCACCAGTGCCAAGATCCAGGACAAGAAGGTCAAGAGAGGTCAGAGTTGTGACACATCTAACTTATTAGATGAGATATGTGACACGTCTACCTTCTATTTTGTTAGTTTGACAGGGTGGTTAAAACTGTTCCTTTCAGTTTTTATGTATTTTGTTCATTTTTCTTCTTTGAGCATTTAAATAATGTTATCTTCTTTTTCAGAAGAGTCTCCATCTGTCATTATCAATGCTAACAGTTCTGGATCAGCTGCTCTGAAGGTACAGTTAGCCTTACATAATGTGTTGTGTTTCTGAATAGAGGTTATGAGTAGGCTGACTTCTGATTTTGTGCCATGTGTTAACGGGTTGATTTGTTTTGAATTATGTCCTCTAGGGTTCAGATCATCTGTCCAACAGATTTGATGTTCCAATATTTACAGAGGAATTCCTGGACCAGAACAAGGGTATGAGACAGGCAGAGGAGCGTCTCTGGGACAAACACTGTTTCAGTGAAGAAAGTACTAGCTATTTCCTTACTAATGGTTGTTTCTTTGCTCCCAGCCCGGGAAGCGGAGCTGCGGCGTTTACGCAAAGCAAATGTGGAGTTTGAGGAGCAGAACGCAGTGTTGCAGAAGCACATTTCAGACATGTACAGCGCTAAAGAGAGACTGGAAGCTGAACTGGGGCAGGATGAGCTCCGGACGCAGGCTCTGCACAGGCACCTGCTGGCCATCAAACACACCCTCGTCAGCAGCCTGTCCACTGTGGCCCTGCCAGGTCAGAACCATGTCACTGGGCCCTCTCATCCATCTCGGACCCTGATAGCACAGTTTCCCTGTATGATTTGGCTGCTTATATTTATGTTGAAGTTATCTTACCTTGAAGGTAGTAAGGTGTTTGTTGATGAATAGGCCAAAATCAACATTGATGACTTGTCCTTAGCAAGACATTTTGAAACATACAGATTTGGTTCTAATGTTTTCAAAATATTTTAAACTACAATATTTTTGTATTTCTTCCATCAACCCCCAATCTTGTCCATATAGGAATTGAATCCTTAGTTTCACTACACTTTCTCTCCAGGCACAGGTGAGACCCCCTCTCTTGGTACCCTGGACTCTTACCTGAGTCGCCTGAGTGGTACTCTGGAGAGCAATCCTCATGAGCACCGTGCCTTGCTGGCTCAGCTTCACGATGTCCTTTCTCACCTTGACAGGTAACACACCTGTGAGAAGATCTAATACCTTGAGATGTACTGAGTTATGTCAGGGAACATACATGACCTACAGTCTTGTGCGTTACCATTCTTTATAACGTTGTGTCAAATTTAAACACTTGCTAGATCTGCATGCATACAGTACAACAACTTACCTTGTTGTTTATGGATGGTCACACTGTTCTAACAGTCTCCTCCCTCACCTTATCTTCAGTGAGAAACTATGAGACGACCTCCACACCCATTCCCACTTGATGTGGATCCCAGATGGTGCAACGACCGGTCTAATCAGTGCCCATCGCAGTGTAGTCAAGGGATAGGTGGGATGTCTATCTGATGTAACAGATAAAACACAACGTTCAGTCCATATACCATTACTCTGTGGAACATCTGCATGTGTGTACAGTCTGTTACAGTTTTGGTGGCGAATATATGCCTTGGAGGCTTGGTGTGAACAGTCATTATGTCAACTGCCTTAACTGGTTCCATCTGTAGTTAATTTGGTTTGTTAAATGGAAGAAACAGTTGATATGCCTTTTATGGCATTTGGAGTGAATTAAGAGTTTTTCAAGTGAAGCCACTTGGAAATGAGGTTGCGGAAGTGTACTGGTGTCCACTGAGAGACAAAATGAACTGGAAAAGATTATAGCAATGTTTTCAGAATACTTTTTTGTATTGTAATTGATATTCGTTTTGTGGTGGGCAGTTTTGGATTAAGGGATTTTTTTTTTGTCATGGTTTATTTGCGTTAATTCAAATTGGATGTGTGTCTTCTTTGTAATTGTTTTATCAATTTGCAATAAAAGTAAATGTGTGTAATTTTCCGGATGTCATTAAGGATGAGTGTGACGCACGTAGAGCCTATAGTGACGCATGGAGGATGTTGTCTGAAATGGCCTGATGACTCAATAGCCGCAGATAGCACCTGCTGGCCCCACTTTACAATGGACAGAAGTATGGAAAAAATTATTTTGGACAGACTTGCCTGATCTTAGTTTCTAGATCCCCACCAGAGGGTGGTATAGCTCATTTAGAAAAGTCAGTTAGCTTGATTGGGTTGTACACAGTTTCTTTAAATTTGAGTTAATTTCATAATTTTCCATTCATGGATTGACTTTTCAATCCACTCTCAGTATTGACAGGTTTAATTGGTTTAGATCTTCTTGATTCACTGTAGGCCTTTCCCAATGTGTTTTTACTATAGTGTTTTTTACTATCACTTAATTAAAGCAGCAATCGGCAGTAAAAACGATAACAAAGTGTTGTCCCTGTTTCGTTTAAAAGCTGGGGGCTTGAGAAATGTAACCACTCAAATTCATAGACCGAGCTATGGATGCAAGGACTGAACAGCCATGATATCAAAATTATAGTTTTAATGATGTTTTAAGGATATATAGAGTGTTTCTTTACAGACATTGGAGTAAAAACAAGCTTATATTTGGGGTTCTGATGAGGTGAGACAGTTGAACTAAACTCGTGAGGCATTTATAAATTATATTCTTCAATAATAAATGGCTACATATCATACATTTTTAAGTGAAAAAATGTACAGTGTATATAGCAACAGCTGATTGCCCCTTTTCAAGGACATAACAAATACATTCAATTTTTTTCCTCAAAGTATGCCCTGTAATATATGTTTCTAAAAGCTTGGATTGGAACAAGGAGAGGCAGACTAATTCTAGGCGCAGAATATAATTCTGTCAGGGTAAAGATGGCATGTAAGTTATTCAATAGGTTACTTCTCTACTTTAATGTATTCCTTCTTTTTTACCCAAAGTACGCACTAGGGTAAGTCTACTTGCTTGTAGTCATCCTTGGTAGTGGACTTGAAGACTCTTTATAATCCTATTTTAGGTCCAGTTAACTGAGATTAGAAGATGTTGTAGTCTACATTTGAGATTTTCAGCGGTGCCACGTAACGTTGAGGTAGAGTGTTCCGACTGCCAAACAGCGTTGGTCCATCCCGTCCTCACTACCGTGACGTCACTCTTGGGAACTGTCCTTACAGTGGTGGTGCTGAACAAGATGGCTGTGAGTCGGGGAGCGGAGAGCTGAGGAGGAGGAAATATACCCCCCCTCCCTCCCCCCAAATTGATCCAGACTCAGTGGGTGAGAGGGAAAGGCCAGCTTTTTTTTATTGTCACATAGCAGTGACACGCAATAGCTTAGTAGTGAAGCGGAGCTGATTACGTCCACCTATTTATACAGGCTATAGAGACAGATATCTACTCCGGATTGAAGCCGGTGGACATCTGGGAGCGATCATAGCCAGAGCTAAGAGATGTCATTGCTGTGTGTTGGAGGTAAGCGATAAAAACAAACATATTTCAAGCTTGCGGTAGCCTACTGGCTGTCGAGAGAAATGCTCTTGTTTAGTCGGGTAACCAGCTGCTTCGCGGGCTGTTTTCTTCAATGAATCTCAATCTCATTCTGCTATAAAATTTATCAATTGTGGTTTTATAAATTAAGCGCTTTTTACTAAATGTGATTTAAGTTGGCTGTTAACTGAATAAACTGACAGTATGTTTGTATTTTGTGGCCAACATTTTATGGTTGTTTAATTGGTTTAATTCTTCTTTTGATTATAGGAGTGTCTTCTAGTGATAAAGAAGCGTAATAGGCTACCAATGTCATCATAAACACGTTGATTGTCAGAAGCCTATTCACCGCACCAAATTAGGATTTGAACAGAATTCGAAAACCTCATATTAGGCCTGTGGTATGAAAATGTCTGATTTCTAGTAGATAGTCCTATTTACCATATCCCCTCACTAGACTTTTGATTAAGGTTATGTCTTAGTAGTACAGTAACATTAAAACGAGTGCTTCCCGCTGTGCAGTTTTTTTGCATGCTATCTTGAACATGCACGCTTTCTATGATTACATAATACAACTTTTATAGTTACAGTAACCTCAAAATGTGGCCATGGATGAGTTACTCATTTTAATGTTTAATAAAAACTCTTACATTCGTTTGTAAGATAGCCTAAATTTAAGGCTATTTACTGTATTACAAAAGTAATATCGAACTGTGTTAGGTTGACAACGCAACCAAATATCAGCATTTAAATGAGATGTATCTAATGCTTGGGTAGTTTAATCTGAACCACTGGCTTAATAATATTCTTTAACTTTAACTTTTGGTTTAGTTGGAGACGTGAATCCAACATAGAATTTGTTAACTTGTTGACAAGTTAATACACTATTTACTGTATTGCAAAAGTGATGTTTAATTGTGTTTGGTTGTCAACGCAACCAAATATCAACATTGGAAGGAGATGTATATTTTGTACCACTGACTTAGTCTGACATTAATTCCAGTTTTTCTGGACCAAACATATCTAAGTTAAAGAATAGGACTAAATCCTATCAAATCAAACTTTAAATGCACTTTAATAAAGTTTGATTTGATTTAGTCCTATTCTTTAACTTTGGTTGATTTTTGGTTGAAATAGAGATGTGAATCCAATATATTCATTATTAACTTGAAGATTAAATTTGACGTCAACCAAAGCTTGAAACCCTAGGCCTGTATATATAATGTCTATTTTTTGTTGAACCCTGGTTTGAATTGAAACAGTAGCTGTTGATAACTTCGCAAATGCTATAATATTTTAGGCCTAAATAGTATCATTGATGATATATGACTTAGAGAGAGAGTATGATTACATTTCATTTGCTCTGCTAAACCTACCCTTTGGAATGACTTTGATAGCAACAGTGAATCTATATTTAGTAATGAGATCTCTCAATAATCATTCTCATGATAGCTCATTGGCAGTAGTCAGTGACAAATATCAAAGCTAAATATGGCTGGGCTTAGTTAAAACCCTGGATGGGCAGCCTGGTCTCAGACTAGACGTAACATAGTAAATGTAATCTGGGACACTAAAATTAGTATGATAAATTCCGTTTGGTATGGTTACATAAGACCGAAGGTTACTTAAGGCAATAACGAAAGGAGGGTGGTTGGTCGGGGTGGATGGGTAGGCGAATCTCATCATCAGAATGTCAGCTAATTAGCAACTTTTCAACTACTTACTCCTTTTTAGCTACTTTGCAACTACTTAGTATGTTAGCTAACCATTCCCCTAACCCTTACCTTAACCATTTTAGCTAACCCTAAACCTAACCTTAACCCTTTAACCTAACTCCTAACCCTAACAAGGGTTGTCTATGTTGAAAATTGCTTACCATGATGACATAACTCTGTTGTTGAATTTTGCCCTCAAAACAACAGTTGATGACTTTTTGCAAATCCATGTATTTTCCACAGATTCCACATCACAATACGTTGACAAATTTCATTGAAATCATGCCGATTCAACCAGTTTGTGCCCAGTGGACTGTTTCGCTTTTGGTCATCTAATGATGATTGCATTCCTTATGACAGCCTTCCTCTTGAGAAATCATGAGTTTCCAAGGAAATCTGCTGAATGCAGCCTTTCACTGCCGTGATCACAGTAGATTGCCTCTAGCACTAGCCTACTATGTTGAATCAGTGTTGTTGGCCATATACCCCTTCTAGAATGATTTGATTGTTTGTGTGAAATACATTTCTCAGCGGATGATAAAAGTGTGTCCAAGAGATTTTACCCTGGGCAATGGGGTATTGGCATGAATCCCTAAGCAATTTACTCTCCCAGTTACTCTCCAAACAAAACACCCAAAAGCAAATGTTTTGTAAGTTTAAAACGGCAAAACCAACTGGGAAAAAACTGGTTGAATCAACGTTGTTTCCACCTAATTTCAACAAAACAATTCAGAGTGCAGGGGCCTGTTGCACAAAAGTAGAATTAAGACATCCGGGATAAATGACTCAGCTGAGCTCAATGAAGCCAAAACATGTGCGTCCAGGCTTAATTGGTTGCACAAAGACCAAGCCAGGATGAGCAGACACGGATTCATTAAGCCAGGTGAAACCAATCCTGGATAGGTGCGCGCTCACGGCTCACTCAAATAGACCCCGCCACAGATCACAGATTAACTGATTTACCATGGCAACTAGAGCCGCGTACTTTTCCCCGTCGGAAGCACAAATCCTCATGGAGGCATACGAGGAGGTAAAAGATATAATTAAGAAGAAAGGCAACACCGCCACAGTGATAAAGCAAAGAGAAAAAGCGTGGCAAAGTATTGCAGACCGCCTGAATGCGTAAGTAGTGCACAATTACACACTCACCGCTCCGCTGAAACATCACAATTACAATTCAAATATTTAATTCACATCTCCAAAAATGCAGTTGTACTGTAATTATGAAACGGTTAAATGTTTAATTGAAATGCACTGCAGATATGAGTGAAATTGTGTAAAGTAACTCCATCACACTGTATAAAGCTATGATAAATTTTTTGATATTTTTACTGAAAACAAGACAAAAATACCAAGTAATTTTTTGCAGTGTGACTCCATTAAATGTGTGTGTGTGTGTGTGTGTGTGTGTGTGTAGATTAAACATGAACGGGCCAAAACGGACATGGCAGCAGGTCAAAATCAAATACAAGAACATTCTGCAGAATGGTATGGTCCCTGACTAATATTTAACAAAGCACAAGCATATATTGTACCCAGAAGGTGCCTGCTCACACATTGTCTGTACTGTTTTAGCAGTGAAAAAGAATACCCACAGACAAGGCACGGGTGGTGGGTCACCAAAGGCTGACCTTACCCCAGCAGAGGACATGGCCTTGGAGCTAAATAAAGGCAGGCCCGTCTTAGAGGGGATCCCTGGGGGGAAAGAGACGAGCATAGGTTCCTCCCAAGATGCCACCCGCTTCATTCAAGGTATGTCCTTCCATCTCTACATGGGATACAACCACATTCATATTGAATCAATTTGGACTGTCTGACTTTGGTTTACCTATTGCCTTGCAGTGTCTGGCAGCACTGTGTTCCTGTTAGAGCCACCAGCACAAGCACCAGGTGTGGCCACTAGCCTATATGAAGGCCCAAAATTGTGTGTTCCTTTCTGCTCTGACAATGGCATGCCCATTCGTGCGAGATGTGGTGGATGAAGAAGCACTTGTGCTGAGGAGAGCCTTCAGGCGAGAAAGGGTCTTCAGGGACCGGTTGGACCCACTGGCCTTCCCTGATGACCATCTATATGAAAGATACAGGTTTTCTGCAGATGGCATCAGGTATCTATGCAGACTACTGGGTCCCAGGATTAAGCACCGCACTGCACGGAGCCATGCACTGAGTGTGGAACAAATGGTTTGTGTGGCCTTGCGCTTTTTTGCTAGTGGAGCCTTCCTGTACTCAGTGGGGGATGCAGAACAGCTGAACAAGGCCACAATTTGCCGCACAATAAGGAGTGTGTGTCTGGCTATCAAAGCATTAGCAGATGTCTTCATCTCCTTCCCTGGCCACAGAAGACTCTGTGACATCAAAGAGGAGTTCTATAGGATTGCAGGTAAGAGGATCTACAAATTACAGGACAACTGTTAACACATAGTAGGATACTCATTACTTTGTGTGACAGGTTTCCCCAATGTCATTGGTGCAGTGGACTGCACACACATAAGGATAAAAGCCCCCTCAGGTGCCCATGAGGCCGATTTTGTGAATAGGAAATCCTTTCACAGCATTAATGTTCAGGTGAACATAACTTTTTGATATTGTCCATTGACGAACACTCTGCATTGCCAGTGATGTGCATTGATTGGTGTAATATTCCTCATCTTATGATTTCAGATGGTCTGCAATGCTGACTGTGTGATCAGCAATGTTGTGGCAAAATGGCCTGGCTCAGTCCATGACTCCAGAATCTTTCGGGCCTCTGAAATCTATCAGTGCCTATCACAAGGTAAGCCACACAACCCCTATTTATAACCATCATGGCTGTGTCAAGAATATCACTGTGTTTATGAGGTAGTAATGATGAGATTTTGTGTTGACAGGTGAATTCTCTGGTGTGTTGCTGGGAGACAGGGGGTATGGCTGCCAGCCTTTTCTCCTGACACCTTTCACAGACCCCCAGGAAGCACAGCAGGCCTACAACCATGCCCATGCCAGGACCAGGGCCAGAGTTGAAATGACCTTTGGCCTCCTGAAGGCACGCTTTCACTGCCTTCACAAATTAAGGGTCAGCCCTGTTAGGGCATGTGATATTACTGTGGCTTGTGCTGTCCTCCACAATGTGGCCTGCCTGAGGAAGGAGAGGGCCCCCAGAGTGCCACCAGCCATGGACTGGGACAATCCGGCAATCTTCCCTGATGACGACAGTGGTCGGCTGCTGAGGGACCAATATGTGTTGAATTATTTTAGTTAGTATGTGTGCTTTCAATTTTGGTTAAATATGTCCTGCGGTGGCAGAGGAATTTGGGTTTTTTTGGGTTCGTTTTTTGACGAATTTGGCCTCTTATGATGTTTGTGCGGTATACTGTGTGTAATACAAGGCTGCAGGGAGGCTACTGCATCCATTCATTTGTCTGTTCAGTTGATGTGTATGGATTTGTCCTGCATTTATTTTAGTGTGCAGACATGCAGGGTGTGTTATATACAGACCTTTGAATGTGTATGTATCATTTTGTATAATATGCTTGGATTCTGTGCTTTCCATCTTGTAGAGTCACTGTGACTTCAGTTTCGAAAGGAGCTGATGGTTTACCTGCTTTGTTTTGTCCTTATTCAATAAAGGAACATAATGTTACACATTGTGTTTTTATATTCATATGGAATGTGTATTTGTTTATATGACAGAGTACTAGGGCCACACTGAAGAAAAAGGATAAAGTCATAAATTTATGAGGCTGGTTCTTTCTGCAGAAAAGCTACATATTGTTTTTACAGTTTTGATACTTATGACAATGTGATACTTAATATTCTGGCACATCAGCATGTCTTTGTTTATGAAACCATACTGAAGTACAACTTCACGAAATGCCCCACATATGTCATTTTAACAACTGTCCTCCTTTAAAACAACTGGTTACAATATTATGACTTGTGTTTTTTTCCCCTCTGTGGCCCTACTATTCTATCATTTTATATATAGCCTTATAGTCTATGGGAAACTGTAAATTATCTAATGATAGCAACATCATCTAAAAATCATTTTTTATCCAAAATCATTGAAATTAATGATCACAAACGTTTAAATAATAACAGTGGGTCTAGTTATATGTGATAACAATGTATAGTGAGCAGTGAAATAACTATTGGTTTCCATTTGTGGTGACTGCTGACTGACATTAGGGATGAGATTAAATAGATCCTGGAATTTAGCCTGGTCTGGAGCAGGCTAGCTCCACAGAATAAATCTCCATGGTAATTTATACCATAACATATCCTCCTGCCCCCTATCCATCTTTAGTGCAACCGGATTACGGATCAATTGAGCCAGGATCACCAAGATATCCTGGCTTAATCCCTTATCCTAGTTTTGTGCAACAGGCCCCTGATGTTGAATCAACGTGGAAAACTGATTGGATTTGCAAATAGTGATCAAGGTATGGGAATTTTGCCTTTTTTCCACCCAACTTTTAACTTAAATTCAATGTCATGGTGAAATACTTAGTTGATTTCACGTTAGTTGACAATTCAACCAAATTTCAATCAAAACTAGATGTTTAACTGACATCAGAGCACATTTGGAATAGTCTTGTAACACTGAGAGTCTGGAAGCAAGTTCAGGGAGTGAGTATTTTATTAAAATAAACAGAACATAATACAAAACACACTAACAGCACACAGACATGAAACAATGATGCCTGGGGAAGGAACCAAAGGGAGTGACATATATAGGGCAGGTAATCAAGGAGGTGATGGAGTGCAGGTGAGTGTCATTATGCGTTGATGCGTGAAACAATGGTGACAGGTGTGCGCCATAACGAGCAGCCTGGTGACAAGTCTGTTTTTGGGTCAGGTTGTTTGAATATCAGCAGTTTTGTGAATCCTTTTGACCCTTTTTGCTCCCTCTGTAGCTTGTCGATTTTAATGTGTTAGTAGCCTGCCTGTTATAGATTAGGGCAGTTCTATGTTATTGTCATATATCAAGGTACTATACGTAGAGGTAGAGCGACATGCCACCCTCAGCAACCCAAACCGCCCACTCCAAAGTGTTTGTGACAGGATATGTTCTTGGCACCGTAGTTGTATAAACAAGCTGATTGCACAGATGTCAGGATTGAGACAGATCCCCAGATGTACCCTCAATATCCTCAAGCTTTGTTGGCATAGCAACCCTCTATTCCCTGGCATTTGGGCGCTTTCCCATTAGTATTGAGTGCACAGCTATGTTAGTGGTTATTTTTGGTTAACATCCAGTTGCCACGGTGAGCTTGAGAGACTTCACGGGGACTTTTCTAGGTCTTTAATACATGTAGATATGGCAGCAACAACAACCCAGGGGAGAGGAAGTGTCCCCACTGTTACCATTTTTTGTAAATGCATGAATATAACTCGGCCTATACAGGGCTTTAAGAAAGTATTCACAGCCCTTGACTTTTTCCAAATTTTGTTGTCCTACAGGCTGAATTTAAAATGGATTACACTCAGATTTTTTTTCTCACTGGCCTACACACAATACCCCATAATGTCAGTGGAATTAGTATTATTTTATTTTAACGTTTTTTACAAATTAATTAAAGAAATAAAAGCTGAAATGTCTTGAGTCAATAAGTATTTCATCCCTTTGTTATGGCAAGCCTAAATGTGCTTAACAAGTCACATAACTTCCATGGACTCTGTATGCAATAATAGCGTTGTAAATTATTTTTGAACGACTACCTCATCTATGCATGCACCCCACACATACAATTATCTGTAAGGGGCCTCAGTCGAGCAGTGAATTTCAAAAACAAATTCAACCACAAAGACCAGGGAGGTTTTCAAAGAAATGCACCTATTGATAAAAAAAGTAGACATTGAATATCCCTTTGAGCATGGTGAAGTTATTCATTACACTTTGGATGGTGTATCAATAGACCCAGTCACGACAAAGGTACAGGCGTCCTTCCTAACTCAGTTGCCGGAGAGGAAGGAAACTGCTCAGGGATTTCACCATGAGCCCAGTTACAGTTAAATGGATATGATAGGAGAAAACTGAGGATGGATCAAAAACATTGTAGTAACTCCACAATACTAACCTAATTGACAGCGCGAAAGAAGGAAACCTGTACAGAATACAAATATTCCAAAACATGCATCCTGTTTACAACAAGGCACTAAAGTAATACTGCAAAGTGTTATGTTTGGGACAAATCCAATTCAACACATTACTGAGTACCACTCTACATATTTTCAAGCATAGTTGTGACTGCACCATGTTATGTGTATGCTTGTAATTGTTAAGGACTGGGGAGTTTTTCAGGAAAAAAAAATATGGAATGGAGCTAACCACTGGCAAAATCCTAGAGGAACACCTGGTTCAGTCTGCTTTCCACCAGACACTGGGAGATTAATTCACCTTCCAGTAGGACAATAATCTAAAACACAACACCAAATCTACACTCGAGTTGCTTACCAAGAAGTCAGTGAATGTTCCTGAGTGGCTGAGTTACACTTTGACTTACAGTTGAAGTCGGAAGTTTACATACACCTTAGCCAAATACATTTAAATTCAGTTTTCACAATTCCTGACATTTAATCCTCGTAAAAATTCCCTGTCTTAGGTCAGTTATGATCACCACTTTATTTAAAAAATGTGAAATGTCAGAATAATAGTAGAATCATTTATTTCAGCTTTTATTTCTTTCATCACATTCCCAGTGGGTCAGAAGTGTACATACACTCAATTAGTATTTAGTAGCATTGCCTTTAAATTGTTTAACTTGGGTCAAACATTTCAGGTAGACTTCCACAAGCTTCCCACAATAAGTTGGTTAAATTTTGGCCCATTCCTCCTGACAGAGCTGGTGTAACTGAGTCAGGTTTGTAGGCCTCCTTGCTCGCACATGCATTTTCAGTTCTGCCCTCAAATTATCTATGGGATTGAGGTCAGGGCTTTGTGATGGCCCTCCAATACCTTAACTTTGTTGTCCTTAAGCCATTTTGCCACAACTTTGGAAGTATGCTTGGGGTCATTGTCCATTTGGAAGACCCTTTTGCGACCAAGCTTTAACTTCCTGACTGATGTCTTGAGATGTTGCTTCAATATATCCACACAATTTTCCTCCCTCATGATGCCATCTATTTTGTGAAGTGCACCAGTCCCTCCTGCAGCAAAGGACCTCCACAACATGATGCTGCCACCCCCGTACTTCACGGTTGGAATGGTGTTCTTCAGCTTGCAAGCCTCCTCCTTTTTCCTCCAAACATAACGATGGTCATTATGGTCAAACAGTTCTATTTTTGTTTCATCAGACCAGAGGACATTTCTCCAAAAAGTATGATCTTTGTCCTCATGTGCAGTTGCAAACCGTAGTCTGGCTTTTTTATGGCAGTTTTGGAGCAGTGTCTTCTTCCTTGCTGAGCGGCCTTTCAGGTTATGTCGACATAGGACTTGTTTTACTGTGGATATAGATACTTTTGTACCCGTTTCCTCCAGCATCTTCACAAGGTCCTTGCTGTTGTTCTGGGATTGATTTGCACTTTTCGCAACAAAGTACGTTCATCTTTAAGAGACAGAACACGTCTTCTTCCTGAGCGGTATGAATTCTGCGTGGTCCCATGGTGTTTATACTTGCGTACTATTGTTTGTACAGATGAACATGGTACCTTCAGGTGATTGGAAATTGCTCCCAAGAATGAACCAAACTTGAGGTCTACAATTATTTCTTTTGATTTTCCTATGATGTCAAGCAAAGAGGGACTGAGATTGAAGTTAGGCCTTGAAATACATCCACAGGTACACCTCCAATTGACTCAAATTATGTCAATTAGCCTATCAGAAACTTCTAAAGCCATGACATAATTTTCAGGAATTTCCCAAGCTGTTTAATAAAGGCACAGTCAACTTAATGTATGTAAACTTCTGACCCAATGGAATTGTAATACAGTGAATTATAAGAGAAATAATCTGTCTGTAAACAATTGTTGGAAAAATGACTTATGTCATGCACAAAGTAGATGTCCTAACCGACTTGCCAAAACTATAGTTTGTTAACAAGAAATTTGTGGAGTGGTTGAAAACCGAGTTTTAACCTAAGTGTATGTAAACTTACGACTTCAACTGTATATCTACATGAAAATCTATGGCATCACCTGAAAATTATTGTTTACCGATGATCAACAACCAATTTGACAGAACTTGACGATTTTAAAAAAGAATACTGGGCAAATGTTGCACAAACCAGGTGTGGAAAGCTCTTAGAGACTCACAGTACCAGTCAAAAGTTAGGACACACCAACTCATTCAATGGTTTATCTATATTTTTACTATTTTCTACATTACAGAATAATAGTGAAAACATAAACTATGAAATAACACATACGGAATCATGTAGTAATGAAAAAACTGTTAAACAAATCAAAATATATTTTGGATTCTTCAAAGTAGCCACCCTTTGCCTTGAAGACAGCTTTGCACACTCTTGGCATTCTCTTAATCAGCTTCACCTGAAATGCTTTTTCAACAGTCTTGAAGGAGTTCCCACATATGCTGAGCACTCATTGGTTGCTTTTTCTTCACTCTGCGGTCCAACTCATCCCAAACCATCTCAATTGGGTTGAGGTCAGGTGATTGTGGAGGCCAGGTCATCTGATGCAGGACTCCATCACTCTCCTTCTTGGTCAAATAGCCCTTTAGGTGTGTTGGGTCATTGTCCTGTTAACAAATTATAGTCCCACTAAGCGCAAACCAGATGGGATGGCATATCACTGCAGAATGCTGTGGTAGCCATGCTGATTAACCTCTCTTGGGTAGGGGCAGTATTTTCACATCCGGATGAAAAGCGTGCCAAAAGTAAACTGCCTGTTACTCAGGCCCAGAAGCTAGCATATGCATATACTTAGATAGATTTGGATAGAAAACACTCTAAAGTTTCTAAAACTGTTAGAATTATGTCTGTGAGTATAACAGAACTGATATGGCAAGCGAAACCCAGAGGACAAACCACCCCCCCCCAAAAAATTCAGCCTACCACTGTTTTCAATGGCTGTCACTTTTATTATAAGACAAAATCCTCAGAGATTGCAGTTCCTAGGGCTTCCACTAGATGTCAACAGTCTTAAGAAAGAGTTTCATGCTGTTTTTTGGAAAAATTTGCCAGAAATTGTAGTTTTTCTAGGTAGCTCCCATTTTGGCTGTAGTGTTTCCAAGCGTGTGAAAGAGAGCGCGTTCTTTGTTATTTTTCTCCGGTAAAGACAATAACGATTCTCCGTCTTAAATTTTATGGTTTATTTACGTATTAGGGTACCTAAGGTTTGATTATAAACGTTATTTGACTTGTTTGGAAAAGTTTATTAGTAACGTTTGGGATTCATTTTGTATGCATTTTGATGGAGGGAAACTGGGTTCATTATTGACTGAAGCGAGCCATCTAAACTGAGTTTTTATGGATATAAAGAAGGACATTATCGAACAAAAGGACCATTTGTGATGTAACTGGGACCTTTTGGAGTGCCAACAGAAGAAGATCATCAAAGGTAAGTTATTTATTATATCGCTATTTCTGACTTTCGTGGTGCCCTCTCTTGGCAGGTTTGTTGTGGTGCCATATTCTTCCAATTTTTTATAATGGATTTGATGGTGCTCCGTGAGATGTTCCAAGTTTCGGATATTTTTTTATAACCCAGCCCTGATCTGTACTTCTCCACAACTTTGTCTCTGACCTGTTTGGAGAGCTCCTTGGTCTTCATGGTGCGGCTTGCTTGGTGGTGCCCCTTGCTTAGTGGTGTTGCAGACTCTGGGGCTGTAACGTCTGCTTCCAATTCAAAACCTCATACACGTAGATCCCCTGAACGCAGCTCACTTTCCAGCCCACTTTCCAGCTCACACTCTCAAACACCTAGATCCCCTGAACACAGCTCACTCTCCAGATCCCAATCACCTGAATTCTAATCACCTGTTCACACACCTGTATGTCATTATCACACGCTATTTAGTTCAGTTCTTTACACCCCATCACTGTGACGTATTGTTTGTTTTGTGACACACGTCTTTCAGAGCTCTGTTTTTCCCGTGATTTACTGCTCCCGTGTATAATAGTTTTTGATTGCCTCGCTAACGATGCCTTTTGCCTATTCCCTGCCTGTACTTTAGCCTATCGGATTTCCTGTTATCTACCTATTGCCTGATCTCCTGGATTACGTTACTAGCCTTTTCCCTGCCTGTACTGTTGCCCTTTTGGACCCCCTGTGTATGACCTTCTGCCTGCCCCTGGACCCAGCTACCTGCCTCCTCCTGTGGTCCTATGCAATAAACACCTGCTGTGCCCTGCGCTTGAAACCAGCTCTCTGTCTCCCCTCATGTTCATTACAGAATACCTCACCAAAAACGACAGATGGATTCAGCGGAGCTGCAGCTACGTCTGGCCAGACAGGAGGAACGAATCGATGAACTCTGCGACCTCCTTCGCCAGTCCATTCCTGCTTCACCCATATCAGGTGTCACAGCTTCTTCTCGTTCATCTCCCCCATATCCATGCCTAATAAATATCACGGATCCCCAGGGAAATGTCAATGATTTCTCATGCAGTGTAACCTGTACATAGACCATCACCCAGCTGACTTCACCTCTGACAAAGACAGGGTGGACTTCGTCATCTCCCTACTCACAGGCAAAGCTCTGAATTGGGTCACAGCCCCGTGGGCCGCTCAAAGTTCTGATCTGTCCTCTTAATCATGTTTCCACGCCCTCTTTGAGGTATTCGACCATTCAGTTTCAGGTCGTCTCACCGGGGACCTGTTATGTGAGCTGCGACAGGGCCGTCGCTCCACCACTGAGTATGCCCTTGAGTTTCGTACCATGGCTGCCGGCAGTGGATGGAGTGAACCAGCTCTCCCTATAGTCTACCAGAGGGGTCTTAATCGGGAGTTACAGACTGAACTGGCCTGCAGAGGAGATTTAACGGACCTAAACCAGTACATCCGGATGTCCATATCCATTGGCAACCTGCTGGTGGACCGCAGACCTATAAAGTCGCCCATGGCCTGCAAGTCTTCCACGCCCTTCTCTCGTCCACCACGGTCCAATAGCCCTGAACCCATGCAACTCGGCCGCGCCCCTCTCACGTTTGCCGAGAGACATCGGAGGTTACGTGAAAACCTTTGCCTCTATTGTGGAGAGAGTAACCACCTACTCAATAGCTGTCCAATTCGCCAAACTCGAAGGGGTGACCACAACCCCTCCACTTCCGCCCGGGTAAGCACCTCTACGTTTTTGAACGTTACCAAAAGGCAGTTTGGGATCCCGGCTCTTCTTTCTGCTAATGGGGTCAATCAGTTTCTGGAGGGACTAGTGGACTCGAGGGGCTGCAGGAAATGTCATTGATGAACAATTGGCACAACAGATAAGGGTCAAGCTAATCCCTGTTAATCCTCCCTTTAGGATTAATGCGCTGGATGGACAACCTCTCGGAACTGATCTTGTGACACGCATGACCGACAGTATCACCCTTCAGATTGGCCTCCTTCACTCTGAGGTCCTTCAGTTAATGATGTTGTCTTCACCTAAAGAACCCCTCATCCTCGGTCACCCCTGGCTAAGCCTTCACAACCCTGCCATCTCCTGGCGGCAAGGGGAACTGCTGTCATGGTCTCCGTCTGTTTTAAGAACTGCTTCAGTCTACCCTGTCGAGCCACCTCTATAGAAGGATCGGAGTCTGCCATTCCAACCCACATCCCACCTGTATATGCCCAGTTCCTGGGTGTCTTCAGCAAGAAAAAGGTGTTCATTCTGCCCCCTCATCGCCCGGAGGACTGCGCAATCGACCTCCTTCCTGGGGCATCGCCCCCTAAGGGTCGGATCTACCCCTTGTCCATCCCAGAGAATGAGGCTATGGACACCTATGTAGAAGAGGCTCTCAACGTGGGATTCATCCGTCCATCCACGTCTCCGGCTGCATCCAGTTTCTTTTTTGTAAAAAAAAAAGGATGGTATTCTCCGTCTCTGCATAGATTACCGACCCCTCAATGACCTTACCATCAAGAATCGCTTCCCTCTTCCTCTGATTCCGGCCGTACTAGTACAAGTTGGACAGGCTACCATCTACCTACATAGTGCTTACAACTTGGTCCGTATCCGAAGTGGGGATGACTGGAAGATGGTGTTCATCACCGCTAGGGGTCACTATGAATACCTGGTTATGCCCTATGGTCTCACCAATGCTCCTGCAGTCTTCCAGTCCTTCATTAATTACGTATTCCAGGACATGATCAACCAGTTCCTCATCGTGTACATTGGTGAAAACTTGATCTACTCTCACTCCCTTGTAGAACATGTACAGCATGTGCAACAGGTCCTCCAACAGCTACAGCAACACCATCTTTATGTCAAGACTGAGAAGAGCGCCTTTCACGTTACTACGGTAACCTTCCTAGGGTTCGTGCTGACACCAGGAAGGGTCAACATTGACGAAGGCAAAGTCACAGCCATGCTTAACTGGCCCAAACCTGCCACCGTAAAGGAACTACAACATTTCCTAGGATTCTCCAACTACTACCGCCGGTTCATCCGAAACTGCAGCAGCACAATCGCTCCTCTCTCAGCTCTCACCAGTCAAAAAACCCATACACTCCAATGGACCGACATCGCCCTTACTGCATTTGAGACCTTCAAATGCCTCTTCACCTCTGCACCCATCCTTAGGCAGCCAGATCCTACCCTTCCTTTTGCTCTGGAGGTGGATGCATCCGAGGTCGGCTATCGAAGAGTGGTGCCGCTGATTAGAGGGAGCTCATCACCCATTCCTTGTTCTTACCGACCACCGCAATTTGGAGTACTTAAGAAGTGCTAAGAGGCTCAACCCCAGACAGGCTCGCTGGGCACTCTTCTTCACCCGATTCAACTTCATAGTCACCTACCTGCCCCGCAAGAAAAATGTGAAGGCTCATTCCTTATCCCGTCTATTTGACGCCTCTTCCTCTAACCCAGCTCCCGAGCCCATCCTGCCGCCGTCTTGTGTCGTGGGACCCATACAGTGGGAAATCCAAGCAGCCATCCAAGAGGCTCTACGCCACAACCCAGCACCTCCAGAAACCCCTGCAGGCAAGACCTAACTAATACCGTGGTGCCATACCTTGCTGAGTTCTGGCCATCCCAGAATCACCCGGACCACGGAGCTACTGCGCAAGTTCTGGTGGTCATCCCTAACAGCCGACGTCCGTGATTATGTTCTTTCCTGTCCCGTCTGTGCTTGGGCAAATAGCCCTCGCCAACTACCTAGCGGTAATCTCGAGCCTTTACCTACACAACACAGACCATAGTTCTGTATCGCCATGGATTTCCTCATGGATCTGCCAGACTCTTCCGGCTTCATGACTATTTTAGGTGTAGAGGACCGGTTCTCCAAGATGTGCTGACTCATCACCCTTCCGCATCTACCTAATGCCATGGAAATTGCCGAGTGCATGTTCCAACAGGTGTTTTGTCTGTATGGGATCCCGGAAGATATCGTTTCGGATCAGGGACCCCAGTTCGTCTCCAGGGTGTGGCGAGCGTTCTGCGACCAACTGGGTGGTATCCAGCCTATCCTCTGGATACCATCCCCAAACCAACGGGCAGACGGAACGCCTGAATCAGGAAATGGGGAAGTACCTTCGCCAACACTGCACCCACCAACCACACGAGTGGAGTCGCTATCTAGCCTGGGCCGAATACGCACAGAACTCCCTGGTGCATTCCTCACTCCATATCACTCCTTTTCAGTGTGTCCTCGGATACTTTTGCAATGCACTGTACCACCCTTACCTTGTCACAATACAACTGATTGGCTCAAATGCATTAAGAAGGAAAGAAATTCCACAAATTAACTTTTAACAAGGCACACCTGTTAATGGAAATGCATTCCAGGTGACTACCTCATGAAGCTGGTTGAGAGAATGCCAAGCGTGTGCAAAGCTGTTAAAGGCTTTTGGATTTGTTTAACACTTTTTTGGTTACTACATGATCCCATATGTGTTATTTCATAGTTTTGATGTCTTTACTATTATTCTACAATGTAGAAAATAGTCAAAATAAAGAAAACCTTCAAATGATTCGGTGTGTTCAAACTTTTGACTGGTACTGTACCTTGAAAGACTCACAGTTCTAATCGCTGCTAAAGATGCTTCTACAAAGTATCGATTCAGGGGTGTGAATACCTATGTAAATTAGATATCGCCGTAGTCCAGTGGCGTGCCGTGGGCCTGGGGCCTGGGCCTTCAGTGAGGTACTACACAGTCCCGCCCGAATTAATCCACCTCTTATTATCATCATTATGATGCCATGGCTCTAGACACTATACATTTAGACAGAAACGCAGTATAACCAGGCGTTGCGTCACCTTGAAATTGACAAATTGACATTTTTGGGTAAACAGTGTTTACCCAAAAACATGACACAATCAATGAGTCTTTTCAATATTTCCCTTCACCTTTTCATTGTGCAGCTCCGTTGCCCTGTGCGCTTGTTTTTTGAGCTGTAGATCCACTCCGGTGTCCCCAAAAGTTTTCAAAAGCACAATTGCTTGTAAGTGCCCAGCCGTACTTTGGAGTCTCGTTGCTGCCTTGGTTAGACAACTCAAGTTTGCAAAGCCAGTGTGGCTCCAAACACCAAATCGATCACTTGCAAATAATAGGCATTCCCAGCAGTACAGTTTGCAGTGCTTCTCGGAGCCTGCCATTGACAGCGTTCGTAGTTGAAACTTTGAAAGTGGCTTTCCCGCCTGTGACAGGCTTTGTGGCGTCGGGCGACCTCTCCTTACAATGTCTAACTTTTCTTGAAAAGTTCGTCTTGAGAATGGCGTTATAATTATATCCTCGACCAAATCGATATCTTCTCCTCCTTCCGCCATTGTGGGTTGAAAAAACAGCTTAGTAGTACGTGAATTAATTTGTAGCAGTGCTTCTCGGAGACCTCTCCTTACAATGTCTAACTTTTCTTGAAAAGTTCGTCTTGAGAATGGCGTTATAATTATATCCTCGACCAAATCGATACCTTGGTTAGACAACTCAAGTTTGCAAAGCCAGTGTGGCTCCAAACACCAAATCGATCACTTGCAAATAATAGGCATTCCCAGCAGTACAGTTTACAGTGCTTCTCGGAGCCTGTGAGCCATTGACAGCGCTCGTAGTTGAAACTTTGAAAGTGGCTTTCCCGCCTGTGACAGGCTTTGTGGCGTCGGGCGACCTCTCCTTACAATGTCTAACTTTTCTTGAAAAGTTCGTCTTGAGAATGGCGTTATAATTATATCCTCGACCAAATCGATATCTTCTCCTCCTTCCGCCATTGTGGGTTGAAAAAACAGCTTAGTAGTACGTGAATTAATTTGTTTATCAAAATCAGTTTCCTAGATCTGCATAGACCTGCCCATAGGACCTGCCTCTCAATATTGGTAATCCAATCAAAAGACGTGCACGCACTACGCCTGCTAGCTGGCTCCTGTGTAACACTGGAGCCAGCTAGCAGGCGTACAATAGCCAACTCTAAAGCTGATTGGTTGACACTAAATTTTCATTTCCATTCACTATAAGCTACAAGCGCCCGCACTGTTGATTCTGAAGGCCTGAGGGCAGATTTTAGACCCCTGGCAACACAAAAAGATCTAACATAAAGACCAGCCCTCCAAATCTCAACCTGGGGCTGGAAGCAGTGCAACCAAGAGGAAAGCTATGAAATGAAGAGTATAACTCTTACTCTGGGGAATAATTTAATACATATTTGTGGGAAAATATATATATATAAAAAAAAAATATATATTCTGATGATGTTTAGGCCAGCAGAGAAGGCCTTGCAGGCCCTGACGGCCCACCACTGCCGTAGTCCTATTTCATTAAAAAAAATGTCATTATGGGGTATTGTGTGCCGATGGGTGAAAAAAATACATAATTAATTTTGAATTCAGGCTGTAACACATCAAAATGTGGAGTATGTCAAGGGGTATGAATACTTTCTGAAGGCACTGTAGGTCTATTTGCATATCTTCAGATCATTAGTGATAAGGAAGAGGCTTGCTCAGTGCTCTGGGAGAGAGCAGATTCCTAGCTTCATTGTGCCTAGAGTCACATTACCATGTCAAACAGTACACACACACACTTCCTTGCTGTAATGAATGGGCTTGTTTTTATTTGAGAAACCCTCAGTCATTTCTTCTTCCCACATGAACATC
Organism: Salvelinus alpinus; assembly: GCF_045679555.1. Lineage (NCBI taxonomy): Eukaryota > Metazoa > Chordata > Actinopteri > Salmoniformes > Salmonidae > Salvelinus > Salvelinus alpinus. The sequence goes on from NC_092091.1 coordinate 20,228,065, forward strand.
CACTGAAGCTCTCAGTGTATTCCCCAGCATTTAATGTGTTCAGTGGCACAGCTAGCTAGCATGAATAATGCTGTAATCCAATGCAAGGATAATTATCTTGCGCCAGCCGAGGCCTGTTCAGTTCCATATAATCAGACACGATATTACATTATCTCATGCTCTGTTTACGTTCTGAATACATGATGCCTGTATCTTGCCTCGGAGAAGGCAAGAATCAGGCTTCTCTTTGAAAGAAAGCAAGCCCTTGGCTTTAATTCCATTTTTCCATTTCTGTGGATTCAATGTTTTTTTTATGTGCCCTTATTCTTCATAAGGGCGCATTTAATTGGATCCTGTTAAATTACACAGCCTTGACCTTTGATTATGTTGACTATTATCACGTTATAATCAAGATTCATTTCACTATACTCCCCTGAGTATGGGGTGAGTGAGTGACTTAATTTCCCCTTCAATTAGATAGAATAAGATGATATGGTGGGATTAATAAATTATGTTGTCTCATTCCTGCCTTTCAGATAATTTTTATTTTCTAGCTCCTTCTTCTGTTTCTTCATAACTGAGAATTCCTGCAGGTTACAGGTTTGAATTATATTGCTGTTGCTTGCTCTTGGTACAAATACAACTGCTCTGAAGTATGAGGTGCTTGTAAGCTTTTGATTGGAAAATCTCAGGCAATAAAACCTTGGCGCTCCACTGTAGGCCGAGAGCGGCATTATTTGCTGCAAAGAGCGAAGAGAATCTGTAATTGCTGTTGTAAGGAAGAGGACACATTTCTGAGGGTTTGCACAAAATGTTGGCTTAGTTTTTTTTGTAAACCCTCCTGCCATCACAGCCAAGATGCTTTAGCATTGTACCTGTGAGTGGCGTGAGTACCCCTCTCCTACCCCTCTCCACCACCACCCCCAAACCTCCAATCCGCTACAATTATTTTTAGTGGTGGAGGTGCAACGTGGCTCTGTTCTGCTCCTCCCTTGCTTGGCTGCACAGAGAGATTAATGGAACACAAGAAAAATAGATGGTATACACACACCACATGGCAGGAGGAGAGCGTGGGAGTGAGAGAGAAAGGGGAAATCCAGGCAGTGAATCAAGGCTAATGATGGGGAGGGCACTGCGTTGGAGGGAGGGTGGGACATGGTTGGCTGAGGCGGAGGTGTTGAGGAATAGACAGCTGAACAGGCTGGCAGAATGACTGAGTAGAATCCTCGGGGGGGGGGGGGGGGGGGGGGATAATAATGGAGCTCAACGTCTCTTTTGTTGTTTGTATTTTGCAGTGTTCCGTGGAATCACACCAAAGGGGATAAAGTAGGTTGTTAGATTGAGTAATGATATCATGAAAGACTTAGCTCTGAAGTTGGTTAAGTGCATTCTCTAACTCAGGCAACTAACTCAGAGCGAATGGTCTGGGGTCCGCAACATAATTATAATTTGTACACTGCAAATTGTCCACAACTAAGCCTAAAAAGAGATTGTATTTGAAAATAACACTAATTTCATACCTTTATTACATTAACACACAATCACATCTTTTTTTGTGTGTGGGGGAATACAGATGTCCTAAAAACTTTGTAAAACGGCGCTGCCTGTTAACGACCCCTGGTCTAACTCCTCCTCCTCCCCTGCAGACTAGCAGGTTAGATTGATATTCAGATAAAACAAACATCATCCTCAGGGTCTGTTGGGATGAGCTATTTTAAGTATATCCACTATTGTCATGATGCTTTTTTAAAACCTTTATTTAATTAGGCAAGTCAGTTAAGAACAATTTCTTACTTTGAATGACGGCCTAGGAACAGTGGGTTAACTGCCTTGTTCAGGGGCAAAACGGCAGATTTTTACTGTGTCAGCTCGGGGATTCGATCTTGCAACCTTTCGGTTACTACTAAAATCTTAATTGGCTTCATAAAAAAGGCATTCTTGTGATAATTGTTATGATATGGATTATTCATATAGGTCAGAGGGCTCCAGTTAAACCCATAATTATAGAAAATGGGTTAGTAGATATTTAGCACTCTCCGCGCCTGCGCTGCTTGCGGGCATCAGTGTTACATTCCACTGTGCCCCCAGAGAAAATCCTTTGAGGTTCATTGAGCCAACTCTGGGATTCCAAATGGACCACTTTCCTTCTTTTCCTTTTCTTAACTGCAGCTTTTGGAGATGAAGTGAATGGAGGCGTTCAGTGGGGATTAGATGGAAACCTTTGAATATTAATGCCCTGAACATGGGGGTGCTTGGCATCGGCAGGGCAGGCGGGTGGGCGCGGGATTCATTAATAATGAATGGGCCAGTTGACGTCAGAGTACGTGATAAAAAAAGTCCTGGTTGCCTAAAGTGAGCCCATAAGAGATGATAGTGGTACCTTTACCTTAACACAGGGTTTCCTAAACCCCCCCTTAGTTGGTTATTTGAATCAGCTGCGTAGTTCCAGGGTCCAAAAATAAAACGCTTACCGAGTTTGGGAAACCCTGCCTTAACAAACCTGCTTCCATTGTGTCACCTGCTTCCTCACTGTCGGCCTCACTGCCCCCTTTCATCCTACCTGTGACTACCTGTGCGTGCACACTAGGGGTGTAGTGCTGCCGGAGCAAGGAGGAGCGGCACTCCCTCACTTCTTTCAATTTGAGAATTCACGGATCTGGTAAAACTATTTCTGTAAGATTCATTCTGATGATGTTTTAATAAATTATATTTAATTACCACTAAAATTTCATGAAAAACGATAGAATGAAAAACCAAATAAATATGTATAGCAGCCTAGAGGTAGGTAAATTATGTTTTTTTCTGTCTTCTGTCTGGCAGTGGTGAGAACGATGAAGAACTATAGGCTACGTGTGTGCACTGCGGAGACCCGTCGGAGGTTTGATCACTTTGGCCAATCAGAATGTTGAAAATAAATAAGAATTCTCTGCCTTGATGTTCATAAAACTCCCCGAACCCCCTCTTGCAAAGTGGAACCCAGAACGATATGTGACCACTTGGTTACAGTGACACTGTTCTGCCGAGGACAGCCAAACTAGAGTGTCCACCTAAAAGCCCAAGGAGACTGACCCTTTCTGGAAGTTGCTGTAGCCCTGGTTGGGGTATTTAGCCTACATTGGCTATTGGTTGAGACGCAGGGCCTGTTCTAGCTTGGTATGTCAGGGTAGGAAATTGGAAATGTGAATTGGGCCAAGTTGGAGGTAATAATGCATTTAGGTTATAGTTTATTGAGATGCATGAATACACCACACCAAAGCTTGATTTTATGGCTGTTTTTAATACTTCCTTCAATTCTTTGCAGTAATGATTTAGGTTCACTACTTTGTCAGTTAATTTGGTAGCATGTTTAAGCTATGCTAATAAATTATATGAATTAATAGTTCACCTCTCTGTTTTCTTTTATTCTGTAATGGGGTATATTGTAGCCATGTGTTCAAGCTAATCAAATAAAAGTGTATTTACGATACAGAGTGTAAGCTACAGCAATAAAGCTGATCTCACAAACAGTGCAATGATACTAAGATATATGTATTTGTATTTACATTAGGCTATAGCCTACAAATAGCTGTACCACATAGTCGTATGTCTATTAGGCTATAGGCCTACCTCAAATATTGTTGTTTGTTCCTGAACTGACCGAACGGCAGAGCTATCCTTAAGCTGTCCTTCAGCACCACACATTTGTTCAACGTCATTGCATGATCCTGGTGCTGTCCTTTCAGCACCCCGAATGACGCTCCAATCGCTTAAAATGACATCTCATCAAGATCTGTTGCCTACGCCTAATAGGTCTACTCATCACTTATTATTATTATTATTACAAATAGAAGATTATCACTTCTCACAATGGTGCTAGTTTAGTAAAGTTCGATCAAAGGTGAATCAATGTCTCGCAAGATCACATAAAGATGAATTAGTATTTTAAATAATAGAACCGAATATAATAGCATAGCATAGTAGGCCTATAACATTACTGTTACACCAAAAACACCTAATTTCTAACAAGATTTTAGGATGGTTAGCTAAAGCAGAATAGTCCATGTCTGGGCATAGGCACGTTACAATTGGAGGATGCATGTTATGTATATTCTATAATGATAGGCTATTCTCTAGGCTACATCTGTCGGTACAAACTTTGATGACGTCATTTACAAAACAGTTTTGCCCTCCCTCACCTAAAAAAATAGAACACTACCCCACTGGTGCACGCACCTCTCTGAACCACTCTCGCCTGAGCATAATGCTGAGAGCCTTCCACATCTGTTGACTAATGCAGGCTTTGATATTGAGATCCAGGCATTCTGCCATCAGAGGGAGTGCATTCTACTTCTCCTCCTATGAAATGCCAGGGTCTTGTCAATCACTCACAAACCCCACATGTGATGATTTGCATATGCTGATTTGCATATTGGGCTCCCGAGTGGCGCAGCGGTCTAAGGCACTGCATCTCAGTGCTAGAGGCGTCACTACAGACCCTCGTTCGATTTCAGGCTGTATTACAACCGGCCGTGATTGGGAGTCCCATAGGGCGGCGCACAATTGGCCCAGCGTCGTCCGGATTAGGGTTTGGCCAGGGTAGGCCGTCATTGTAAATAAGAATTTGTTCTTAACTGACTTGAATAGTTAAATAAAAAATACATAAAAAAATTATAAATACAAATCTAAATCACAAAGTGATGCTGTCTTATGCAGAAAACCTTTTCAGTCCAGAGAGGTGTGGGTTATTAGTAGGTTTGTTTTTAGAAACCTGAATTTCTAGATTGATTGACCCATTGACCCCATTTTGTTTAACCCATTACAGTATGGCTCATGCTTTGTTTCTCTCTGTCTGTTTTGCAGTGAAGAAAGCCAAACTCGATGGAGCCCAAGGTGAGTCGAGACATGTTTGACCATGTTTGATTTAGTATTAAAAGTCTTAGAAACACTGCTTTGTTTTACAATAAGACTGATATTCCTTGATGTTCCACAGAGAAATTTAACACCTACGTGACGCTGAAAGTGCAGAACGTCAAGAGCACAACCATCGCTGTGCGTGGTGCCCAGCCATGCTGGGAGCAGGACTTCATGTTGTAAGTCTTCTTCCTTTTCCCCTTCTTTCTTCTCATCTTCCCAGTCTTCTTCCTTGGCTCTCCCCCTCTTTGTCCTTAGTCCTTTTCTTACTCCTTCTCTTCCCCCCACTCCTCTTTATCTTTTCTCCTCTTCCTTTTCCCTCCTATTCCTCTTCTCTCCTTTCTCTTAATTTTCTCTCTCTCTCTCTCTCTCTCTCCCCCATAGGAAATACTTACTAGTTTACACGTTGAGCTGCCCTGGGTCCTCAGTGCTCTCTCAGCGATGAGACTAGAAGGTTCTGGAGGCCTGATCTCAGATGCAAGATATGCTACTGTTGAGCTTCCCAAGGCTGCCCTGGCCCGCCATCCAGTCAGTCAGCCAGCCAGGCAGGCAGTTACACTAATGTGTTAACACCAGAGAGCACACATGTTGTGTAACACGGACTGCAGGGACTCCTGAATAAATGTTTTAAGTAGTGACGTCTAAGGTGCCCCACAGAGCCACTCTCACTGGTTGTGCAGCAGTCAAGGGAAATTATTAAGTCCAAGTTATTTTTCGGAAGTATTTCTTAACTGATAATAGGAGCAGGATGTTGCCCTGAAACAGCAGAAGAGTGAATAATAGATGATAATCACTATCTCTCTCCTGCATTTCTTAGATCCCTAAAGCTGCTAAACGTCAACACCCCTCCGTCCCCCCTCTCTCTCCCCTTTAAGTTCTTTCTCTTTCTCGGAGCCCATAATGCAGTGCCAACGTCAGCTGTTTGTGAGATTACTTCCTGGGCTCTCAAGATAAATATCTGTTTTCATATTAAAGCAGGTGTTTAGAATTAGGATTTGTTTCACTTGAGAGGCTGACTTGCTGTTGAGCGTAGAGTGAAAGTGCATCCTAAATGGCACCCTATCCCTATATAGGGCACTGCTTTTGACCAGGGCCGACAGGGCTCTGGTCAAAAGTTGTGTGCTATGTAGGGAACAGCGTGCTGTTTGAGATGCATCCTGAATCTAGCTGTGTGGATACTGAAGATGCTCAGAGTGCATATACAGTGGGGCAAAAAAGTATTTAGTCAGCCACCAATTGTGCAAGTTCTCCCACTTAAAAAGATGAGAGAGGCCTGTAATTTTCATCATAGGTACACTCAAACTATGACAGACAAAATGAGAAAAAAAACAAAGAAAATCACATTGTAGGATTTTTAATGAATTTATTTGCAAATTATGGTGGAAAATAAGTATTTGGTCAATAACAAAAGTTTATCTCAATACTTGAGGGACCTGGCGGAGTGGTGCCAGGAAAATAACCTCTCCCTCAACGTCTACAAAATGAAGGAGCTGATAGTGGACTTCCGGAAAAAGCAGAGGGAGCACGCTTCCATCCACATTGACAGGACCGCAGTGGAGAAGGTGGAAAGCTTCAAGTTCCTCAGCGTAGACATCACTTTTCGGCGTACACATCACTGACGATCTGAAATGGTCCACCCACACAGACAGTGTGGTGAAGAAGGCGCAACAGCGCCTCTTCAACCTCAGGAGGCTGAAGAAATTTGGCTTGGCACCTAAGACCCTCACAAACATTTACAGATGCACAATTGAGAGCATCCTGTTGGGCTGTATCACCGCCTGGTATGGCAACTGCACCGCCCGCAACCGCAGGGCTCTCCAGAGGGTGGTGCGGTCTGCCCAACGCATCACCGCAGGCACACTGCCTGCCCTCCAGGACACCTACAGCACCCGATGTCACAGGAAGGCCAAAAAGACATCAGCCACACGAGCCACGGGTTGTTCACCCACTATCATCCAGAAGGCGAGGTCAGTACAGATGCATCAAAGCCGGGACCGAGAGACTAAAAAACAGCTTCTATCTCAAGGCCATCAAACTGTTAAATAGCCATTCTTGGCCGGCTACCACCCAGTTTATTTAACCCTGCGTCTTAGAGGCTGCTTCCCTATAGTATATACATAGACATGGAATCACTGGTCAGTTTAATAATGAAACACAAGTCACTTTAAATAATATTTACATACTGCTTTACTCATTTCATATGTATATACTGTGTTCTATTCTACTGTATTTTAGTCAATGCCACTCCAACATTGCTCGTCCTAATATTTATATATTTCTTAATTCCATTATTTTACTTTTAGATTTGCGTGTATTGTTATGAATTGTTAGATATTACTGCACTGTTGGAGCTAGGAACACAAGCATTTCGCTACACCCGCAATAACATCTGCTAAATATGTGTATGTGACCAATACAATTTGATTTGAGTATTTCTGGGTAAGTCTCTAATAGGTTTGTGTAGCACATGGGGATGTGTGAAACTTACTCCTCAGCCTGAAGTGTCCCCACTTGCTCCAGTGAATAGCTAGCTTTTTGCGCGGCGCCAACTGTTAAGACACTTCAGGAGGGCGGTAATGTGTGCTAGCAAGGCAGAGGTGTACTCTGCCTTGCTAGCAGAAGATGTACTCGCTAAGCAACCAGTGCAACGTCCTTTACATTTGCACACTTTTATTGTACAATATTTGCACATTATTATTTTTTTTAATTCTTCAAGCTCTGTCAAGTTGGTTGTTGATCATTGCTAGACAAACATTTTAAAGCTCCTTTGTTTTGTTGATGTTGAAGGAAAGGTTATTTTCCTGGCACCACTCCATAGTCAAGCATAACCACCATGCTTGAAAATATGTGTTGTGTTGGATTTGCCCCAAACATAATGCTTTGTATTTGGTGTATCTTCTTGTCTAAGAAATACTAAAGAAAATAACTGTTCTTTAAAACATAAATCCTTCTTTATTCGAGTTAACTCGGAGCCGTACACGTATAGTGCATTGAGCTGGGATCTCCTGCTCTCCCACCGCTGTGAGTGGGCTGTGCGTCCCCTAAGTGGTCACGTGGCCTCCGATTCAATCTGCAACACTATTCAGGACATAAAGTTAATTTATTTTCCAATTTTTTTGCAGTTTTACTTTAATGCCTTATTGCAAACAGGATGCATGTTCTGTAAAGGATTCCTTCTGTTCACTCTGTCATTTATGTTACTATTGTGGAGTAACTACAATGTTGTTGATCCATCCTCAGTTTTCTCCTATCACAGCCATAAAACTCTGTAACTGTTTCAATGTCACCATTGACCTCATGGTAAAATCCCTGAGCGATTTCCTTCCTCTCTGGCAACTGAGTTAGGAAGGATGCCTGTATCTCAAAGAAATAGAGAATTAAACTAATTTTATCCTCTTTTGCTCTTTCTACCACGATATACGCTTGCTCTTATTCCAGAAAGCACACCAGATATACCCTGGCATTATGGGGCTGAGCGATGAGGAGAAACTGAAAAGTTTTTTTGTCCAATGTGGATTTCCATTTGCAGAATATTTAGATAAAGCCTGGAATAAAAGAAAAAGGGCTACCTATAATTAAATTATAAAAAGATTTAGCTTGTATAGGCTTGTCTCCCACACTAATCTTCTATTTGTGCCAGACTGGGTTCAAATGCCTTATGTTTCATTTTTCTGTATATGTTATTTATTTATGCATGTATGTATGTATGTATATGTATGTACAGTGCCTTTTGGAAAATATTTTCCACATTTTGGTAGGTTACAGCCTTATTCTAAAATTGATTACATTTTCTTTCTCTCATCAATCTACACGCAATACCCCATAATGAAAAAGTAAAAACTGGATTTTATAAATTTTTGCTAATTTATATATACAAGAAAAACTGAAATATCACATTTACATAAGTATTCAGACCCTTTACACAGTACTTTGTTGAAGCACCTTTGGCAGTGATTACAGCTTTGAGTCTTCTTAGGTATGATGCTACAAGCATGGCGCACCTGTATTTGGGGAGTTTCTCCCATTCTTCTCTGAAGATCCTCTCAAGCTCTGTCAGGTTGGATGGGGAGCGTTGCTGCACAGCTATTTTCAGGTCTCTCCAGAGATGTTTGATTGGGTTCAAGTCCGAGCTCTGGCTGGGCCACTCAAGGACATTCAGAGACTTGTCCCGAAGCCACTTCTGCATTGTCTTGGCTGTATGCTTAGGGTCATAGTCCTGTAGAAAGGTGAACCTTTGCCCCAGTCTGAGGTCCTGGGTGCTCTGGAGCAGCTTTTCATCAAGGATCTCTCTACTTTGCTCCATTCATCTTTCCTGACTATGGAAATGTGTAAATGGCGCCGGAGAGGATGGCTGACGTTTTACGTGTTCCTAACCAATTGTGCTATTTTGCAATTTTTTTACGTTGTTTGTAACTTATTTTTTACTTATTTTGTACATAATGTTGCTGCTACCGTCTCTTATGACCGAAAATAACTTCTGGACATCAGAACAGCGATTACTCACCTTGAACTGGAAGACAGTTTTTCCTTTAATGAGTCCGACGAGTCCGACGCGAAGGATATACTGCTTTCCCGGGGAACAGGCCAAAATCACTGTCATTTGCGTGAAGAAAAGGGGGCGGAGGTCGGGCTGCCTTCTGAGAATTCGTAGGCGAGCGAGTAAACTACCACTGCCATCTGTTCTATTGGCCAATGTAAAATCGATGACCTACGATCAAGATTATCCTACCAACGGGACATTAAAAACTGTAATATCTTATGTTTCACCAAGTCGTGGCTGAATGACGACATGGATAATATAGAGTTGGTGGGATTTTCCATGCCCCGGCAGAACAGAAAAGCTACATCTGGTAAAACGAGGGGTGGGGTTGTATGTCTATTTGTCAATAACAGCTGGTGCGCGATGTCTAATATTAAAGAAGTCTCGAGGTATTGCTCGAAATCTCGAGGTATTGCTCATGATAAGCTGTAGCCCACACTATCTACCAAGAGAGTTCTAATCTATATTATTCGTAGCCGTCTATTTACCACCACAATCCGATGCTGGCACTAAGACCGCACTCAACCAACTCTATAAGGACATAAGCGAACAAGAAAATGCTCATCCAGAAGCGACGCTCCTAGTGGCCGGGGACTTAAATCGGTTTGACCTAATTTCTACCAGCATCACATGTGCAACCAGAGGAAAAAACTCTAGACCACCTTTACTCCACACACAGAGATGCATAAAAAGCTCTCCCCTGCCCTCCATTTGGCAAATCTGACCATAATTCTATCCTCCTGATTCCTGCTTACAAGCAAAAACTAAAGCAGGAAGTACCAGTGACTCGCTCAATATGGAAGAGGTCAGATGACACAGATGCTATGCTACAGGACTGTTTTGCTTGCACAGACTGGAATATGTTCCGGGATTCATCCAATGGCATTGAGGAGTATACCACCTTAGTCATCGGCTTCATCAATAAGTGCATCGACGACGTCGTCCCCACAGTGACCATACGTACATATCCCAACCAGAAGCCATGGATTACAGGCAATATCCGCATCGAGCTAAAGGATAGAGCTTCCACTTTCAAGGTGTGGGACATTAATCTGGACACTTATAAGAAATCCCGCTATGCCCTCAGATGAACCATCAAACAAGCAAAGAGTCAATACAGGATTAAGATTGAATCCTACTACACTGGCTCTGACACTCCAGATGCAAGCTACCCAGTGGTGTGAGCCTACCAGACGAGCTAAATGCCTTTTATGCTCGCTTCGAGGCAATCAACACTGAAGCATGCACGAGAGCACCAGCTGTTCTGGACGACTGTGTGATAACGCTCTCGGTAGCCAATGTGAGCAAGACCTTTAAACAGGTCAACATTCACAAAGCCACGGGGCCAGATGGATTACCAGGACGTGTACTCAAAGCATGTGTGGACCAACTGGCAAGTGTCTTCAATGACATTTTCAACCACTCCCTGACCGAATCTGTAATAGCTACATGTTTCAAGCAGACCACCATAGTCGCTGTGCCCAAGGAAGCGAAGGTAACCTGCCTAGATGAATACCCCCCCCATAGCACTCACGTCGGTAGCCATGAAGTGCTTTGAATGGCTGGCCATGGCTCACATCAACAGCATCCTGCTGGATACCCTAGACCCACTCCAATTCGCACACCGCCCCAACAGATCCACAGATGACGCAATCTCCATCGCACTACACACTGCCCTTTCCCACCTGGACAAAAGGAACACCGTGTGAGAATGCTGTTCATTGAATACAGCTCAGCGTTCAACACCGTAGTTTCCACGAAGATCATCAATAAGCTAAGAACCCTGGGACTAAACACCTCCCCCTGCAACAACACGTCTGCCACGCTGATCCTCAACACTGGGGCCCCTCAGGGGTGTGTACTCCTGTACTCTCTGTTCAGCCAAACACAACTCATTAAGTTTTCTGACGACACAACAGTGGTAGGCCTGATCAGCGACAACGATGAGACGGCCTATAGGGAGGAGGTCAGAGACCTGGCAGTGTGGTGTAGGACAACAACCTCTCCCTCAATGTGAGCAAGTCAAGGAAGCTGATCATGAACTACAGGAAAAGGCGGGCCGAACAGGCCCCCATTAATATTGACGGGGCTGTAGTGGAGCGGGTTGAGAGTTTCAAGTTCCTTGGTGTCCACATCACCAATGAACTATCATGATCCAAACACACCAAGACAGTCGTGAAAAGGGCACGACAACACCTTTTCCGCTCAGGAGACTGAAAAGATTTGGCATGGATCCTCAGATCCTCAAAAAGTTCTATAGCTGCACCATCGAGAGCATCTTGACAGGTTGCTTCACCGACTGGTATGGCAATTGCTCAGAGGGTAGTGCGTACGGACCAGTACATCACTGGGGCCAAGCTTCCTGCCATTCAGGAAGAGGAAAGCCCAAAAAATTGTCAGAGACTCCAGTCACCCAAGTCATAGACTGTTTTCTCTGCTACCGCACGGCAAGTGGTACCGGAGCGCCAAGTCTAGGACGAAAAGGCTCCTTAACAATGACTACAGAAGAATTAATCAAATGGCCACCCTTTCTTTTTACACTGCTGCTACTTGTGGTTTATTATCTCTGCACAGTCACCCCTACCTACATGTACAAATTACCTCGACTAACCTGTACCCCCCTCACATTGACTCTGTACCGGTACCCCCTGTATATAGCCTTGTTATTGTATTGTGTTACTTTTTATTATTTTTTACTTTCGTTTTTTTGTAAATATTTTCTTAACTCTTCCTGAACTGCACTGTTGGTTAAGGGCTTGTAAGTGAGCATTTCACGGTAAGCTCTACACTTGTTGTATTCGGCGCATGTGACAAATACAGTTTGATTTGATTTGACTAGTCTCCCAGTTCCTGCTGCTGAAAAACATCCCCACAGCATGATGCTGCTACCACCATGCTTCACCGTAGGGATAGTGCCAGGTTTCCTCCAGAAGTGACGCTTGACATTCAGGCCAAAGAATTCAAGCTTGGGTTCACAGACCAGAGAATCTTGTTTCTCATGGTATAAGAGTCTTTAGGGGCCTTTCGGCAAACTCAATGCGGGCTGTCATGTGCCTTTTACTGAGGTGTGGTTTCCGTCTGGCCACTCTACCATAAGTGGCCAAGGCCTGATTGGTGGAGTGCTGCAGAGATGATTGTCTTTTTGGAAGGTATTCCCATCTCCACAGAGGAACTCTAGAGCTCTTCCAGAGTTACCATCGGGTTCTTGGTCACCTCCCTGACCAAGGCCCTTCTCCCCCGATTGCTCAGTTTGGCCGGGCGGCCAGCTTTAGGAAGAGTCTTGGTGGTTCCAAACTTCTTCCATTTAAGAATTATGGAGGCCACTGTGTTCTTGGGGACCTTCAATGCTGCAGAAATGTTTTGGGTACCCTTCCCCAGATCTGTGCCTCGACACAATCGTGTCTCGGAGCTCTATGGACAATTCCTTTGACTTCATGGCTTGGTTTTTGCTCTGACATATATACAGGTGTGTGCCTTTCCAAATCATGTCTAATCAATTGAGTTTACCACAAGTGGACTCCATTGAAGTTGACTCCATTGAAGTTGTAGAAACATCTCAATGACGATCAGTGGAAAAAGTATGCACCTGAGCTCAATTTCGAGTCTCATAGTCTGAAAACGTATGTAAATAAGGTATTTCAATCATTTTTGGGGGGAGGGAGAAATAAAAATGTAAAAACTGTTTTCGCATTGTCATTATGGGGTATTGTGTGTAGATTGCTGAGGATTTTTTTTGTTAATCCATTTTAGAATAAGGCTGTCAAGCCCTGACCATAGAGAGCCTGTTATTCTCTATATTGGTTAGGTCGGGGTATGACTAGGGTGGGTCATCTAGGTAATTATATATCTATGTTGGCCTGGTATGATTCCCAATCAGAGGCAGCTGTTTATCGTTGTCTCTGATTGGGGATCATATTTAGGCAGCCATTTCCCCTTTGAAGGAAGGACAGCGACAACGCTGGGGTTTGCGGCCACGACGCAAGCCAAAGAAGCAGCCTCAAAATATTTTTTTGGGGGGGCACACGGGGTGGTCGGCGAAGTTGAGGTGTGAGTCAGAGACCGAGGAGTTATTGGACAAATTGGAGGAGAGTGAACGGAGGGGAGAGTTAGAGACCTTCGAGGAGTTGTTGGACAAATTGGAGGAGAGTGAAGCGAGAGAGCTATTGGTTTAGCGTAGTATACACGGCATTCGTCCTGAGGAGCGTGTTAGCCGTCTGATGCCACCTGTGCCAGCTTCCTATACTCGTCCTGAGGAGCGTGTCATTTGTCCTGTACCATGTGGGCTGGTTCTACGCACCAGGTCTCATGTGCGCGTTTCCACAGACCAGTACGTCCTGTGCTAGCTCCCCGCACTCACCGTGCGGAGTGTGTCATCGTTCCGGCACCATCTGTGCCAGCTCTACGCACCAGGTCTCCAGTGCGCCTCCACAGCCCAGTACGTCCCGTGCCTGTGCCTGCTCCTTGCACTCTCCCTCAAATGCGCCTTCCCAGTCAGGTACGTCCTGTTCCTGCTCCTCGCATTCTCACTGAAGTGCGTGTCCCCAGTCAGGTACGTCCTGTGCCTCCTCCCCGTACTCGCACTGAGGTGCGTGTCATCAGCCCGGTGCCAAATCAAATCAAATTTATTTATATAGCCCTTCTTACATCAGCTGATATCTCAAAGTCCTGTACAGAAACCCAGCCTAAAACCCCAAACAGCAAGCAATGCAGGTGTAGAAGCACGGTGGTCAGGGTTCCATAGCCGCAGGCAGAACAGTTGAAACTGGAGCAGCAGCACGGCCAGGTGAACTGGGGACAGCAAGGAGTCATCATGTCAGGTAGTCCTGAGGCATGGCCCTAGGACTCAGGTCCTCCGAGAGAGAGAAAGAAAGAGAGAAAGAGAGAATTAGAGAGAGCATACTTAAATTCACACAGGACACCGGATAAGACAGGAGAAGTACTACAGATATAACAAACTGACCCTAGCCCCCCGACACATAAACTACTGCAGCATAAATACTGGAAGCTGAGACAGAAGGGTTCAGGAGAAACTGTGGCCCCATCCGATGATACCCCAGGACAGGGCCAAACAGGACGGATTTGATTTGATTTGATCAGCCCGGTGCCACCTGTCCCACGCATCAGGCCTCCAGTGCGCCTCCACAGTCCAGAGCTTCCGGCGACAGTTCCCAGTCCACCAGGAACTATCCAGCTTCACGTTTCGTTTGTTCGTTTTGTTATTTTTGTTATTTTTGTTCTTTAAGTTTTCTATTCCAAAATGAAGGATGGAAACATACCACGCTGCATCTTGCTCTGCTCATTTCAACGAATGTGACACATGTAGTGACTGGGTGTGTTGATACACCATCCAAAGTGTAATTAATAACTTCACCATGCACAAAGGCATATTCAATGTCTGCTTTTATTCCTCCCATCTATCAATAGGCGCCCTTCTTTGCGAAGCATTGGAAAACCTCCCTGGTTTTTGTGGTTGAATCTGTGTTTGAAATTCACTGCTTGACTGAGGGACCTTACAGATAGTTGGATGTGTGGTAAAGAGATGAGATAGTCATTAAAAAATGATTTTAAACACTGTTATTGCACACAGGGTGAGTCTATGGAAGTTATAATGTGATTTGTTAAGCACATTTTTACTTCTGAACTTATTTAGGCTTGACATAACAAAGGGGTTGAATACTTATTGACTCAAGACATTTCAGCTTTTCATTTTTTATAAATTTTTATAACATTTCTAAAAACTTAGACTTTTACATTATGGGGTGTGAATACTTTCTGAAGGCGCTGTAAAATTCATTTATTTTTGAGATGGGTTATATTGTTTCATTTCCTCATCTCATCACGTCTCTTGTTCTTTCTCATAACTCCTCTCTCTCTCTCTCTCTCTCTCTCTCTCTCTCTCTCTCTCTCTCTCTCTCTCTCTCTCTGCAGTGAGATCAACAGGCTGGATCTGGGGCTGACAGTGGAGGTGTGGAACAAAGGGTTAATCTGGGACACCATGGTGGGCACCTTGTGGATCCCCTTGGAAAACATCCGCCAGTCTGATGAGGTACGGTATACCCACCATGCCCCCCCTGGCGCCCCCCTCTCCTCCCCCACCACACCTCACCCTCCTGGGTGTACAAGGTGTTTTACAAGCAGCACATCTGAGGCTCAGACACAAGTACATCACAACACTAGACTGATACTGTTTGTTGTCACGGCATTTCAAAGTGTTTAAGGTGGAACACAATTCATATCAGGAATGAAAGGAGTTTAAGGCAGGGCTCCAGACTGTGACCATTTATTTACATTTTGCACACAATTTTAGCACATTTATTAAAATTAAAAACGGAAATATTACATTTACGTAAGTATAAAGACCCTTTACTCAAATCCAAATCCAATTGTATTGGTCACATGGTTAGCAGATGTTATTGCGAGTGTAGCAAAATGCTTGTGCTTTTAGTTCAGACAGTGCAGCAATATCAACAAGTCATCTAACAATTCCACAACAGATACCTGTCACGCCCTGACCATAGAGAGCCTTTTTATTTTTTTGGGGGGGGACACGGGGTGGTCGGCCGAGCCGAGGAATGAGCCAGAGACCGTCAGGGAGTCGAAGGAGGAACTTGACGAAAGATTCCGTAGAGAGGTGGTGGCGATGAGAGTGCTGCTGAGGAGCGTGACACCAGTCCGGTGTCATCTGCACCAGTTTCACGCATCTGCCCTCCAGTGCGCCTCCCCAGTCCGGTACGTCCTGTGTCTTCTCCACGCACTCGCCCTGAAGTGTGTGTCACCGTTCCGGTACAACTTGTGCCGGTTCTACGCACCAGGTCTCCAGTGTGCATACACAGCCCAGTACGTCCTGTGCCAGCTCCCCGCACTCGCTGTGCGAAGTGTGTCATCGTTCTGGCACCATCTGTGCCAGCTCTACGCACCAGGTCTCCAGTGCGCCTCCTCAGTTCGGTACGTCCTGTGCCTGCTCCTCGCACTCTCTCTCATGTGCGCCTTCCCAGTCAGGTACGTCCTGTGCCTGCTCCCCGCACTCGCCCTGAGGTGCGTGTCACCAGTCCGGTGCCACCTGTACCGCCCCCACGCATCAGGCCTCCAGAGCGCCTCCCCAGTCCGGTACGTCCTGTGCCTGCTCCTCGCGCTCGCCCTGAGGTGCGTGTTGCCAGTCCGGTACCACCAATGCCAGCCCCATGCACCAGGCTTCCTGCGACGAGCCCCAGTCCAGACCTTCCGGTGACAGGTCCCAGTCCAGAGCTTCCGGCGACGGTTCCCAGTCCAGAGCTTCCGGCGACGTTTCACGGTCCGGAACCTCCTGAGACGGTCCACGGTCCGGAACCTCCTGAGACGGTCCACGGTCCGGAACCTCCTGCGACGGTCCACGGTCCGGAACCTCCTGCGACGGTCCACGGTCCGGAACCTCCTGCGACGGTCCACGGTCCGGAACCTCCAGCTCCAGGGCAGGAGCCTACCTCTGCGCCGATGCCCAGTCCGAGCACGGCGTCCAGTCCAGCTCCAGGGCAGGAGCCCTTCCTCTGCGCCGGTGCCCAGTCCAGGCACGGCGTCCAGTCCAGCTCCATGGCAAGAGCCTTCCTCTGCGCCGATGTCCAGTCCAGGCACGGCATCCAGTCTCGCTCCATGGGAGGAGCCTTCCTCTGCGCCAATGTCCAGTCCAGGCACGGCGTCCAGTCCCGCTCCATGGCAGGAGCCTTGCTCTGCGCCGGTGCCCAGTCCAGGCACGGCGGTCAACTCAGCTACATGGCCGGAGTCTTCTTTGGCGCCGGTGCCCAGTCCGGGTGCGGCGTACAACCCAGCTCCATGGCTGGGGCCCTCCTCTGCGCCGATGCCCAGTCCGGGCACAGCGTTCTACCCGGCTCCATGGCCGGACCTGTTGTCTGGGTGGGGGCAAAGTCCCGCACCAGAGCCGCCACCGATGCTGGCGAATCCACGAGCGGAGTGGGTACTTCGCCCTACACCGGAGCAGCCACCAACGCTAGACGCCCACCCGGACCCTCCCCTATAGAGTCAGGTTTTGCGGCCGGAGTCCGCACCTTTGAGGGGGGGTACTGTCACGCCCTGACCATAGAGAGCCTTTTTATTCTCTATTTTGGTGAGGTCGGGGTGTGACTAAGGTGGGTGATCTAGTGCATTTATTTCTATGTTGGCCTGGTATGGTTCCCAATCAGAGGCAGCTGTTTATCGTTGTCTCTGATTGGGGATCATATTTAGGCAGCCATTTCCCCACTGGTTTTTGTGGGATCTTGTTTTTGTGTTGATGCCTGTGAGCTCTACAGAACGTCACGTTTCGTTGCTCTTTATTGTTTTTGTGAGTTTCAATTAATAAACATGTGGAACTTTACGTACGCTGCGCCTTGGTCCGAGTATGATTACCACGACGATCGTGACAATACCTAATACACACAAATCTAAGTAAAGGGATGGAATAATATAATATGTACATATAAATATATGGATGAGCAAGCCTAGGCAAGTTGCAATAGATGGTAATACAGTATATATATATAAAATACAGTATATACATATGGGATGAGTAATGCAAGATATGTAAACATCATTATTAAAGTGGCATTAATAAAGTGACTAGTGATCCATTTGTTAGAGTGGACAATGATTTCAAGTCTGTATATAGGCAGCAGCCTCTCTGTGTCATTGATGGCTGTTTAACAGTCTGATGGCCTTGAGATAGAAGCAATTTTTCAGTCCCAGCTTTGTTGCACCTGTACTGACCTTGCCTTCTGGATGGTAGCGGGGTGAGCAGGCAGTGGCTCGGGTGGTTGTTGTCCTTGATGATCTTTTTGCCCTTCCTGTGACATCGGGTGGTGTAGGTGTCCCGGAGGGCAGGTAGTTTGCCCCCGGTGATGTATCAAATCAAATCAAATGTATTGATAAAGCCCTTCTTACATCGGCTGATAGAAGCAGATGTAGAAGCACGGTGGCTAGGAAAAACTCCCTAGAAAGGCCAAAACCTAGGAAGAAACCTAGAGAGGAACCAGACTATGAGGGGTGGCCAGTCCTCTTCTGGCTGTGCCGGGTGGAGATTATAACAGAACATGGCCAAGATGTTCAAATGTTCATAGATGACCAGCATGGTCAAATAATAATAATCACAGTAGTTGTCGAGGGTGAAGCAAGTCAGCACCTCAGGAGTAAATGTCAGTTGGCTTTTCATAGCCGATGATTAAGAGTATCTCTACCGCTCCTGCTGTCTCTAGAGAGTTGAAAACAGCAGGTCTGAGACAGGTAGCACGTCCGGTGAACAGGTCAGGGTTCCATAGCCGCAGGCAGAACAGTTGAAACTGGAGCAGCAGCACGGCCAGGTTGATTGGGGACAGCAAGGAGTCATCATGCCAGGTAGTCCTGAGGCATGGTCCTAGGGCAGGCCTATTGTGCAGACCGCACCACTCTCCTGGAGAGCCCTGCGGCTGAGGGCGGCGCAGTTGCCGTACCAGGCGGTGATACAGCCCGACAGGATGCTCTCAATTGCGCATGTGTAAAAGTTTGTGAGGGTTTTAGAGCAGTAAAAATAATTGTTTTGTCATACCTGTGGTATACAGCCTGATATCCCATGGCTGTCAGCCATGCACGTAAAGGTGAAGGCAAATTCATCCCTATTGAACAAAAAATATGAAAATTATGGAGACCTATTATGACAGTAAATGAAAAGCCTAATTGTCAACCCAGAATTCATGGCAACCACTGGATAAGGTTGCCTATCAAAATAGTTCCTGCGTATACATGTTAGATTTAACAACCTATTTATTGAATATCTTCTCAGTGGTCTATTACACTTCTTAATAAAGCATTGTGAATTAATTTATAATTACTTTATAAGATGATGGTTCAAGTGTATTCTATTGTGTGACGCTGCGGGGTGCCACCAAATCATGGGCTGGTGCCACCAACTGAAAAAGTTAGTGGCACCAGTGCCACCAGGGGAAAATGTTGTTACAGGATGTATCTCCCCCGCCTCCAAAAGACTTTAGCTAGGGCTATTTTTAGCATCATCCTAGCCCTGTACAGTAACAGTCCGTGTGTGTGTGTGTGTGTGTGTGTGTGGTAGGAGGGGCCGGGGCAGTGGCTGACCCTAGACTCCCAGGTCATCATGGCTGAGAATGAGATCACAGGCACCAAAGACCCCACCTTCCACCGCGTGCTGCTGGACAGCCGATTTGAACTGCCATTAGGTCAGATGACACTCTCACTCATGTCAAATGTGCTCTCTAATGTGCCTTGAAAGTGAACTATAACCCTATCTCCTTATTATTACCTACAGTATATCTACATCATTATATCTGAATATACTCACGGACAAGGGAAGCCTATGACTGTCAAAGTATATTGCAATCATTTGGAACCATTAGAGCATTGTGTGTGCATCTGTGCGTGCATGTGTGTGTGTATGCATGTGCATGCCCACGTATGCCTGTGCATATACGATTGTCTGTCCTAAGTGACTGACCAGTAAATGGGTCTTTCTGCTTCAGACATTCCAGAGGATGAGGCTCAATACTGGGCCAAGAAACTGGAGCAGCTCAACTCCATGAGGGACCAGGGCGTAAGGCATTTCTTCTTCCTCCTCTCCTCTCTTTGTGCTTACATCTTACCCGCCACAAGGCAGGGCTATCAGTAATTGCAAAAGTCATAACTTACTCGATGCATTAAATATGATGTAGACCTTGTGTGTGTGTGTGTGTGTGTGTGTGTGTGTGTGTGTGTGTGTGTGTGTGTGTGTGGTGTGTGTGTGTGTGTGTGTGTGGTGTGTGTGTGTGTGTGTGTGTGTGTGTGTGTGTGTGTGTGTGTGTGTGTGTGTGTGTGTGTGTGTGTGTGTGTGTGTGTGTGTGTGTGTGTGTGTTACAGTACACATACCAGGAAGAGGAGAGACCACTTCAAGCACCATCAACACAATGCTGTGAGTAGTAGACACTTGATACTGCCTGTATCCTCTTCAGTCTCCTTCTCCCCTCTTTAATACAGTATCCTCCTCCCTTTCATCCTCCCTTCTTCTTTTTACTTTCTTCATGGCACTCTTCTTCCTCCTTCTCACTCTCCTCTGTCTCTTCACTCTTCCTCTTTGCTATCCTCCCCTTCATCCTCATTCTTCTCATTTTCACTTTATTCCTCCTCTTCTTCCTTTTTCTCCACCCCTTCCTCTTCTTCCTCATCCTCCTCTTCCTCCACTTCACTTTATTCCTCCCTCTCCCCTTCTTCTTCACTCTCCACCTCCTGATTTGAGGGGAAGCAGCGAATCAAATCAAAAATCGAATCATATTTTATTGGTCACATACACATATTTAGCAGATGTTATTGCTGGTGTAGAGAAATGCTTGTGTTCCTAGCTCCAACAATGCAGTAGTGTCTAACAATTCACAACAATACACACAAATCTAAAAGTAAAAGAATGGAATTAAGAAATATATAAATATTAGATTGAGCAACGTCGGAGTGGCATTGACTAAACTACAGTAGAATAGAATAGAGTATATACATATGAGATGAATAAAGCAGTATGTAAACATTGTTTAAACATTATTAGAGTGACTAGTGTTCCATTATTAAGTGGCCAGTGATTCCAAGTCTATGTATAAAGGACAGCAGCCTCTAAGGTGCAGGGTTGCATAACCGGGTGGAAGCCGCCTAGTGATGGCTAGTTAACAGTCTGATGGCCTTGAGATAGAAGCTGTTTTTCAGTCTCTTGATGCACCTGCACTGACCTTGTCTTCTGGATGATAGCGCGGTGAACATGCCGTGGCTCGGTTGGTTGATGTCCGTGATGATCTTTTTGGCCTTCCTGTGACATTGGGGGCTGTAGGTGTCCTGGAGAGCAGGTAGCTTGCCCCGGTGATGTATTGGACAGACCGCACCACCCTCTGGAGAGCCTTGCGGTTGTGGATGGTGCAGTTGCCGTACCAGGCGGTGATACAGCCCGACAGGATGCTCTCAATTGTGCATCTGTAAAAGTTTGTGAGGATTTTAGGGGCCAAGACAAATTTCTTCAGCTTCATAAGGTTGAAGAGGCGCTGTTGCGTCTTCACTACACTGTCTGTGTGGGTGGACCATTTCAGTTCGTCAGTGATGTGTACGCCGAAAAGTGATGTGTACGCCGAGGGCGGTAAGCAAATTGAAGTGCGTCCCGGGTGTCAGGTAAGGTAGAGGTGATATGACCCTTAACTAGCCTCTCAAAGCACTTCATGATGACAGAAGTGAGTGCTACGGGGCGATAGTCATTTAGTTCAGTTACCTTTACTTTCTTGGGTACAGGAACAATTGTGGACATCTTGAAGCAAGTGAGGACAGCAGACTGGGATAGGGAGAGATTGAATATGTCCGTAAACACGCCAGCCAGCTGGTCTGCACATGCTCTGAGGACGCGGCAAGGGATGCCGTCTGGGCCGGCAGCCATGCGAGGGTTAACACGCTTAAATGTCTTACTCACGTCGGCAACGGAGAAGGAGAGCCCACAGTCCTTGGTAGCGGGCCGCGTTGGTGGCACTGTACTATCCTCAAAGTGGGTGAAGAAGGTGTTAAGCTTGTCCGCAGGCAGGCTTATGGAGGGATGGAGAAAAGCTGACATGATGAATCAAGCCAGCAGGCCTGCCTCATTGTCAACTCCACACACAGTGATTTATGGCTGCTAGCTGTGTGATGGATGTGTGCTGACATACTTACACTGCCCTGTCAGACACAGCCCTGTCTGTCTGATGATGACAGCCCAGGTGAGTGGGCGGAGACGTCTGTGGATGAGTCTGGGCTGCGGTGGGTGTTTCAGTCTGTCAGTAGGTGTGTGTGTGCGTGTGTGCTTGCATGACTGCGTGCGTGGGTGAGAGACGGTTTGTGAGCAACCAGCCATGAAGGTTGGTCAGTGTACGTGTGAGTGCTTGTGCATGTGCATGCATGCGTGTCTATGTGCTGTGTTTCAATGAGTGTGTATTGATGGTGGCTGCTTATGGGCTGTGAGTCATGGGGCTCTGGGTTGGCAGCTCTGCTGGTGAGAGTTATGGCTGACTCCCCACTGTGCTCTGCTAATTACCACACCCTGAACCCTCCTTGGCCCTCCATCCGTCACAAGGTCAGCCATCTTGCCTTCCCTGCCCTGCTCCGTCTCCAGCTCCACTCTGGGTTTTACCCAGCAATCAGATTGGTTCCCGGGGGTTCAGTACCCTCACCCTGACTGGTTTATTTCCTGGTCATACAGTTGTACATTCTTTAACCTGAAGTTCATAGCTCAGGCCCAAATCAACATTGTGATAACTTCTTACTCCCTGTCCCTGTAGGTAACTGGAGTCTGTGGGGAAACCAGCAAAGTGAGTTTTTATAGCTTTTCACACAGTTAACACTATAAATGTGATGTATCTGCTTTGGCCTTGGTACTGTAGGCCTGTACTGGCAGGTTTTTAGAACTAGTCACCAAACACTCACTAGCATCCTGGGTAATGAACCTAGCCCCTATAATAATCATAATATTTCAACCATTTCCTGTGTGTGTAGATGAGGACCCAGACAGTGCGATGGACGACAGAGATAGTGACTACCGCAGTGAGACCAGTAACAGCATCCCCCCTCCCTTCTACACCACGTCTCAGCCCAACACCTCCATGCACCAGAACCCCATCCTGAGAGACCAGCGCAACTCCTCGCACATCTCCTACAACGGCTCCATCCAAGAGCTGGACTATGACAACCATAGAGCCAGCAGGTAACCTAACCTAACCTCTCTGCTGTCCTGTCCTCCTTATCTGGTTCATTATCTGGTTTACTCAGTCCTCAGGGTCTCAATAAGGGGTTCGTCCCAATAAGCCCAAGTGCCTTCCTTTCCTTGTTTCCTTCATTTTATAATTACATTTGAGTAATTTCTTTACAAGCTGCTATCCTACAGTTGTCCTAATCCAAAAACATGCAGGGTAGGTGAAATGTATAAGTTGTACATTTCCCCTGTCCAGCTCTTTGAAATCTGTGTGGGTGAAGGAAAGAAGACGAGGAAAGGAAACAACGCTGGACTATTGAGACACACACACAGCATGGATCTCACCTCCTCTTCTTAGTCAAGGGATCCATACTGACTTTGTCTCGTCTGGAGATCAACACTCTATTCTCACAGAGTAAAGCAGACTGATATAGAACAGAATAGATATGCCCCTGTGGACTTGTTTGATTTCACATTCACACTGATGTTTTATGGTAACCTGTTGTCCCATTGTGACTTCACTGTCTCTGGCCTCACTATATAAGCCTGAAGGAGCAGCCCATTGTATACAGGTCGTGTGTCAAGATCCTCACTGGCACCCTGTCACAATGATCATCGTGTGTGTGTACATGTGTGCGTGCGTGTGTGTGGCTGAAATACAGTCCCCTGTGATCACTAAGAAACTTGTTTTGCCAAAAAATCGAAATAAGTGTGTTTTTTTGTCTGTTCATCTGTTGTTCAAAGGCGCAAGTTCACTCAAACTCATGCATTGCTAGGTGCAGCCACATTATTGCATAAAGGCTTCTATCAGCAGTGATTCTGTTTTAAGATATATGAACCTGCAAGGTCCACTATGGCTAAAAACCAATCACTATCTATCTATCTATCTATCGTGCCAGTGATCTTTATGCAGTAGGTGTGCTGGGCAGTGTGTGTTTCAGTTTGGTGTTTGTACGTTGCTGTGTTTCTTTGAAAAGCCTCAGGCTGGGCTGTACTGATGCTTCTCCTCTCCTGCGTCTCCCCCCAACCTGCCAGATGCTATGATACTTTAGACTCAGCCACCAACGGGCACAGCGATCTCGATTCAGCTTCAGGTTCGAGCCGGCACACCAGCCGCCAGTACACTCTAGACAGTAGGCACTCACTCTCCGATAGGTGGGTCTCTGCACCTCCTCCTCTTCCTCCTCCTCCTCCTCCTCTTCCTCCTGCTCCAGCCTGTGAGTCCGTCCGTGGTCTCGCTGTGATGTCAGTGCTGGACCTGTCCTGTCCTCCTTGCTCGCTGTGATTGCATGCGTGCGCTGTTCGACCCCGCTCTCGCTACCACATATATATACACGTTTTGATTCTGTCTCCACCTAATAATAACTACTGTGTACACACCGGTATCACACACACATGATCTCCCCTCTCTATCGTACATCTGTTGTGAAATGTGAATGAGTTCCTCTGTTGTGTATGTTGTTATCTAAGAACTTGGAAACATAAGGGAACAGTTGTGCTACATTGATGTGAGTTGCAGTGTTGAAGTGTTAGTGTGTTCTGTGTGGCTGTGGCTCCTCTGCTTCCTCTGTGTCTCAGTGGCAGCCTGTTATTACCTCGTCCTCCTATGGTGTGCCACAGTGACAAGCAGTGTTGGGGGTAATGCGTTACAAAAATAACGTGTTACGTAATCAGATAACTTTTATGAGTAACGGAGTTAAGTAAAACGTTACTTTTTCAAATGAGTTAATATTGTTACAGTTACCTTGTTGAAACACGTGCTTTACTTTCAGAATCATCTCTACCGGGTGCTAGTTTCCATGATCTGAGCTCAACTTGTTTCCTCATTTACTCCTCGAGTGAGAGGAGAAAGACCTAGTGGTCAAACAGGGAAATGATTCCAATCGTTTGTCCACCATTCATTTTTCCCATAAGGGACTATTTTAAGTGTTTCTAAAATCCCCTATGGGGAAAATTAATTGTGGAAAAACGATTGCAACCATTTCCTTGTTTGACCGCTAGGTTTTATGGGTATTATGACTCATAATGTGGTACTCTATTGAGAGTTTTCCTGTCTAGTGGCAAGTGTGCCATCTATACATCTCTATGGGTCTATGTACAGTACGTGCGGTCTATAACCAGAACTGGCGACTCGAGAGAAAGATTTTGAATGAAAAGATAGGAAATCTGTACAGATGTTTGGCTTACAGTATATATTGTGAATTAAGCAGCCCAAATAGAGCAGCCATTGTGGACTAGCACAGGAAAGCAGCACCACAGATGGAATGAGAAACTAGTGATCAAACCTGAGTTCGTAAGTAGCCTATCTTTGGTAGAGCGAGCGTTGCTCACCTTGCTCACCCCGACAGTCAAACAAACGGTGAGATTTTCATAAAAGTAACGCAAGGTAATATAACTTGTAATATAAAGTGTTACTTTCCACACAAAGTAATATTGTAAAGTAACATGTTATTATTGTTAAATGTAATGAGTAATATGTAATATAAAGTAACTAATCCCAACACTGGTGACAAGTCCTCTTTGTTATTTGGTCTCAGTTCAAATTGTGGTAATGATGAGCTCAGGCTTTCCCCCAGCCAGTGCCAGCCCTACTGTTGGCCGAGGACCCCGGCTGTGGGGTGGCAGGAGTCATGCCTGATCAAAATGTATTGTAGCCTATCAGAGAGGGGAAGACAAATGTCCTCATGTATGTGCCACTGTGCTTCTGTCCTGCTGTTTGATAAGGGAAATGCTGGTTTCTGTCGGACAGCAGGCCTGAGTGTGTGAGTGTGTGAGTGTGTGAGTGTGTGTGTGTGTGAGTGAGTGAGTGAGTGAGTGAGTGAGTGAGTGAGTGAGTGAGTGAGTGAGAGAGTGAGTGAATGAGTGAGTGAGTGAGTGAGTGAGTGAGTGAGTGAGTGAGTGAGTGAGTGAGTGAGTGAGTGAGTGAGTGAGTGAGTGAGTGAGTGAGTGAGTGAGTGAGTGAGTGAGTGAGTGAGTGAGTGAGTGAGTGAGAGAGAGAGAGAGAGAGAGAAACAAAGAGATCGACAAAGAGAGAAAGAGAGAGAGTTTGCATGTGTGTGCGCTTCTTGATTGAGTAGCAGGTTGAGGGTCAGGATTCTGTCTGTGAGTGTGTATGTGGTTTTGTGCATATGCCGTGTGTGTATTTGTGTTTGTGTGTGTTGGTGTCCTTTCCTCAGGTGTTCTGTTTTCCTGTCCCCCCGTCTCATGCATTATTGAACCTTCACTGCTCTAATCGATAGTGTGTAAACGGGTGGACTTGTGTGTGTGTGTGTGTGTGTGTTGGGGTTTGTGTTGTTCCTGTCTGCTCTCTCTCTCTAACTCATGCCGCGTCTCATTCTCTTTCCCTACTCACTAATAGCCTCATTCATCATAGACGATAAATATATCCTAAAGAGATGCTGTTTCTCCTCTCCTGTCAGCCCAGTGTAGGCCCCCTGTCTCTCTTTATCTCTCCACTCTTATTTTCTCTCCCTCTGTTCTCGCTCTCTCTCTCTCTCACACACACACACATCACCTCACCTGAATGAGTGCCATTACTTGTTAAGGCTGTTAGCCTCCCGTCTTGTTTTGCTGTGTATTGTGTTGGCTCTGGGTGTTTGGGAATCTCTGTTGAATATACAGATGTGTATGTACAATCACCAATAATATCTCAAAATACTGAAATAAAGACCCACAACTACACCACCCAACCCACACTCACACTCATGCATCTGAACACATACTAGCCCATCCCTTGGTCTGGGTTGCCTTGGTTGGTTCACTACCTTTTTCCTCTTACTTTAGGTTAACTGTTCTGCCACACTATGGCTCCTTATCCCAATATGTCCCCTTAACTTCTTGCCGCACGGATCCCTTTAGCGGGATCATTTTCGTAAACAACCGCTGAATTGCAGAGCGCCAAATAAAATAAAATAAAAAATAATATTTATAATCATGAAATCACAAGTGAAATATACCAAAACACAGCTTAGCTTGTTGTTAATCCACCTATCGTGTCAGATTTTGAAAATATGCTTTACAGCGAAAGCAATCCAAGCGTTTGTGAGTTTATCAATCACTAGACAAAACAGTAAGAACAGCTAGCCTCAAATTAGCTTGGTCACGAAAGTCAGAAAAGCTATAAAATTAATCGCTTACCTTTGATAATCTTCAGATGTTTGCACTCACGAGACTCCCAGTTACACAATAAATGTTATTTTTGTTCGATAAAGATTAGTTTTATAACCAAAAAACGCCATTTGGTTTGCGCGTTATGTTCAGAAAACCACAGGCTCGTTCCGGTCCTGAAAGGCAGAAGAAAATTCCAAAAAGTATCCGTAATGTTCGTAGAAACATGTCAAACGTTTTTTATAATCAAGCCTCAGGTTGTTTTTAACATACATAATCGATAATATTTCAACCGGACGGTAACCTATTCAATACTACAGAGAAAGAAAATGTCGAGCTACATCTCTCGCGCGCAGGAACTAATCAAAGGACACCTGGCGCGTTTTGAAAAATCTCGCTCATTTGAAACTATGTCTAAAGCCTGGTCACAGCCTGAGGAAGCCATTGGAAAAGGAATCTGGTTGATACCCCTTTAAATGGAGGAGGGGCAGGCAACAGAACAGGGATTTTTCCAAATAAAAGGCACTTCCGGGTTGGATTTCCTCAGGTTTTCGCCTGCAAAATCAGTTTTGGAAACTTTAGAGTGTTTTCTATCCTAATCGGTCAACTATATGCATATTCTAGCATCTGGACCTGAGAAATAGTCTGTTTACCTTGGGAACGTTATTTTTCCAAACATAAAAATTCTGCCCCTTAGCTGAAAGAAGTTAACATGCCCTCTGGTCCCCACTCTGGCTCCTTATCCCAATATGTCCCCTTAACATGCCCTCTGGTCCCCACTCTGGCTCCTTATCCCAATATGTCCCCTTAACATGCCTTCTGGTCCCCACTCTGGCTCCTTATCCCAATATGTCACCTTAACATGCCCTCTGGTCCCCACTCTGGCTCCTTATCCCAATATGTCACCTTAACATGCCCTCTGATCCCCACTCTGGCTCCTTATCCCAATATGTCCCCTTAACATGCCCTCTATGGGGCCACTTTGGTTCTTTAGTGTTTATAGTGTTTCATCCCCAGTCTGGAGGCATAGGGGAACAATTGTGCCACATTGATGTGAGTTGCAGTGTTGAAGTATTAGTGTGTTCTGTGTGGCTGTGGCTCCTCTGCGTCCTCCTATGGTGTGCCACAGTGACAAGCAATGATGGGGGTAACATGTTACTTTTGTTACAGTCTGCTTGTGTGTCTGTGTATCTGACTGTGGTCCATGTGTCTACAGTCCTACAGGCAGCAGTCACTATGCCTCCTCCGGGGAGCTGAGTCAAGGCAGCTCCCAGCTCAGTGAGGAGTTTGGCCCAGAGGTCGAGGGGAACATGAGGGGCTCTGTGGAGCTCTACGATGAGAACGACGCCTACCACTCCTGTCACTCCTCTGTCAGCTACGGCTGGGATCCCGACGCACCCGAAGAGGTGTACAGTGATGAGGGGGGCTACATCAAAGATGACGAGGAGGAGGGTGAGCTTTATGAGCCCGAAGATGGAGAGGGGGAGTACGACTATGAGAGAGAGGAGGAGGAGGAGATGGACAGCACGCTAAGCGAGGAGCTGCACTACACCCCCTCCCCTACTAGCACGGCTTCCACGCTGGCCCCCAAGGCCTCCATTGCCAGGCCTCCTCTGGAGAAACAGGCCTCCCTGAGAGAGCAGCAGCCACAACCCCTCACCCTGGTTCCCTCTTCCCTGTCCCCCACCACTCAAGCCCACTCAATGCTCC
Organism: Salvelinus alpinus; assembly: GCF_045679555.1. Classification (NCBI taxonomy): domain Eukaryota; kingdom Metazoa; phylum Chordata; class Actinopteri; order Salmoniformes; family Salmonidae; genus Salvelinus; species Salvelinus alpinus. Next base: position 20,256,981 of record NC_092091.1, read on the forward strand.
CTTTCCAGCCCCCTGTCTGCACAGCCTCCACCAAGCCTACCTTCACCCCAATGATCCATCCATCCCTCATCCAGCCCCCGGCGCCCACAGCCCAGCCCCCTGCTCCAGATACCCAGCCTCCGGTGTCTGATGCCCTGGATGACATCCACCTAGACATCCAAGTGGAGAAGCCTCTGACTTTAGAGGAGGAGGTCCCTGTCGTAGAGAGCCTCCCAGCAGAAGTCCCCCCAGAGAAGATCGAGACCCCGGGCGTCAGGTGAAACCTCCCCTACTGCACTCTTAGAAAAAAACAGTTCCAAAAGGGTTCCACCTGGAACCAAAAATGGTTCTACATGGAACCTAAAGGCTTCTACCTGGAACCAAAAAAAGGTTCTTCAAAGGGTTTATCCTATGGGGACAGCCGAAGAACCCTTTTAGGTTCTAGATAGCACCTTTTTTTCTAAGAGTGTGTAATGTAGCCAGAGCACCTTCTCATATAATACTATAACAAGTATTCACTTCCCTACATCTTCTACATATACACACTACATACACACTACATATACACACTACATACTGTATACACACTACATATACACACTACATACTGTATACACACTACATACTGTATATAGCCTACATATACACTAAATACTGTATGCAGATGACATTTACTACTTATACACACTACATACACACAACATATACACTACATATACACAATACATATACACTACATACTATATACACACTACATATACACAATACATTATTCTACAGTTTTATTAGTATCCGTTACTAGCCATTACTGCCTATAAAAAAAGTTATGTTATTTTCTAACATGTAAATATCTTCACAATGAATGAGCTCCAGTCTGAATGCTCTTGTAAATTCCTCTCCCAGCTATCAGAGGCCCATCATGGAGCCTGGTTCATACAGGGCTAGGGCCAACTGGCAACGGCTCTGCAGCAAGGTCCGACTACAGCTGCAGCGGGTGAGACAGCCTGTGTGTATGTGTATGTGTGTGTGTGTGTGTGTGTGTGTGTGTGTGTGTGTGTGTGTGTGTGTGTGTGTGTGTGTGTGTGTGTGTGTGTGTGTGTGTGTGTGTGTGTGTGTGTGTGTGTGTGTGTGTGTGTGTGTGTGTGTGTGTGTGTGTGTGTGTGTGTGTGTGTGTGTGTGTGTGTGCATGTGTGTGTGTGTGTGTGTGTGCATGCTTGTGTGTGTATGTGTATGTGTATGTGTATGTGTGCACGTGGATGTGTATGGAAACCATGTGGCTGCTCTCTTTGTTTCTCGCCATAATGCTGTCACTCCTTCATATGTCCCTGCCCTGAGGTTTCTCTTCTGACATCTTTGCCCTTTCAGCTTTCTTTCATTCACTTCTCAATCCTTTGGTGGTCTGTCATTCATGTCACCTTCTATTACTCTGTAAATTGTAATCCTGTGGTTCTTTTTGCCCAGCTTTATGTTGTTAAGATAATGTGTTTTTGTTTATCCACGTTTGTTTGATTTTTTGCCACTTCCGTAGCAATTTGAATGTTGTCCGTTCTGATTGGCCAGGGCTGGAGCCGACTGCCAGGTGGGTGTGTTTGTGGTTGGTCATGAGTGCTGTGAGTGATGATGACGTGAATGTCAGTGTTGTGTCATGCTCTAAACACACAGAGAGAAAAAGAGCACAGATACAATTACTGGAATGTTAGCTCAGATAAGGATCTGTCACAAATCCACTTTCAACCATGGCCTTCAAACACAAAGGCCTCCCGACTAATGTCAATGGACAGCGAAATCACCCCCGATAACGCTCTCTTGTCTCTCTCCTGTGTTTTATGGCTGACATTATGGTTTGTTTTTTTCCCCAATGAAACACATCTTTCTTGATTTTATAGTAACAAACTGGGGTAGACTAGATAACAAACTGACTAGCCTTGTGTCACGACTCCATCGTTGTAACTAACAGTTAGACAGCTAGGGGCAGAAAACTAGGTGCAGACAACTAGGTGCAGACAGCTAGAGGCAGACAGCTAGGGGCAGACAGCTGGGGGCAGACAGCTGGGGGCAGACAGACAGCTAGGGGCAGACAGACAGCTAGGGGCAGGCAGACAGCTAGGGGCAGACAGACAGCTACAGACAGACAGCTACAGACAGACAGCTACAGACAGACAGCTACAGACAGACAGCTAGGGGTGTGATGTAGTAGACCTAATAAAACCATTTCCAGGGGTACTATGTGCCAATCACTCCTCCACATGTCTCCCCCCTCTCTCCACAGGCTCGGGGGGAGTCCATTGGGATTTGCTCCCTGTTGCTATCAGCAGGGTAAGTGTCTGTCACTATCACACCAACATACATGATAATAGCTGTATAATGATGGCCTAATGATGGCGCCGACGGATGATTGCGCCAATGGAGATGGCAGCATCGCGACTAGCTCTTAAGCAACTCTGCAGTATTTTGTTTGTTTTTGTACTATTTTTAGGTTATTAGCTCAGGAATTGTTTTGTGTCATTACATACAGCCGGGAAGAACTATTGGATATTAGAGCGGCGGTAGCTCACCAGAAATTCCAGAATTACAACCAGGATTACAACTTCCCTGGAGCGGATCCCTTGTTTTCTCTCCCCAGAGCAATTTAACTTATTCCAGAGGCTGCCCCAAAACAACACCGGCAAAGAAGAGGTACTCGAGGCGGTATTCTGGTCCGATTTAGGAAGCGTGCACACCCCCCACCACTCCTGAGTAATTTACTCGCTAATGTCCAATCTCTGGATAATAAAATTGATGAGCTCAAGGCGAGAGTTGCTTTTCAGAGAGACTCCAGGGATTGTAACATACTCTGCTTCACGGAAACATGGCTCTCTCAAAATGTACTGTCTAACTCTGTAAAGCCAGTTGGGTTCTCAGTACATTGCAGCGACAGGAACAAACATCTCTCCGGGAAGGGTGGAGGTATATGTTTAATGATTAGCGACTTATGGTGTAACTGTGATAACATACAGGAACTCAAGTCCTTCTGTTCACAAGATCTAGAATATCTCACAATCAGATTCCGACCGTACTTTCTCCCAAGATAATTTTCGTCAATATTAGCCACAGCGGTCTATATCCCCCCCAAGAGGATACCACGACAGCCCTCAAAGAACTCCACTGGACTTTATGCAAACTGGAAACCACATATCCTGAGGCTGCATTTATTGTAGCTGGGGATTTTATCAAAGTAAATTTGAGGAAAAGGCCCCCGAAATTCTATCAACATATTGATTGTTGTACTCAAACTGCTAAAACGCTCGACCGTTGCTATACTACCTTCCAGAATGCATATAAGGCCCTCCAATCGGAACACGATTCCATCTTGCTCTTCCCCTCCCATAGGCAGACACTCAAACAGGAAGCACCTGTGGTAAGGACTATTCAATGCTGGTCTGACCAATCAGAATCCACGCTTCAAGATTGTTTTGATCACGTGGACTGGGATATGTTCAGAGTAGCATCAGAAAATAATATCGACACAAGTACTGATACGGTGAATGAGTTTATCAGGAAGTGCATAGGAGATGTTGTACCCACTGTGACTATTAAAACCTACCCCAACCAGAAACCGTGGATAGATGGGAGCATTCGCACAAAACAGAAAGCGCGAACCACCGCATTTAACCAGGGCAAGAAGACTGGGAATATGGAGGAATAAAAGTTATTATAAGTTATTCCCTCCGCAAAGCAATCAAGCAGGCTAAACATCGATAAAGGGGCAAGGTTGAGTCCCAGTTCAACAACTCGAGGCCCTGTGTCTGAACCCTGCCCTGTGCAACTGGGTTCTGGACCTCCTGACGGGTCGCCCCAAGGTGGTGAAGGTAGGAAACAACACCTCCGCTTCACTGATTCTCAACACTGGGGCCCCACAAGGGTGTGTGCTCAGCCCCCTCCTGTACTCCCTGTTCACCCATGACTGTGTGGCCAAGCACGCCTCCAACTCAATCACCAAGTTTGCAGTTGACACAACAGTAGTAGGCTTGATTACCAACAATGATGAGACAGCCTACAGAGAGGAGGTGAAGGCTCTGGGAGTGTGATGCCAGGAAAATAACCTCTCACTCAACGTCAACAAAACTAAGGAGATGATCGTGGACTTCAGGAAACAGCAGAAACAGTAGAGGAAGGACCCCCCTATCCACATCGATGGGACCGCAGTGGAAAAGGTGGAAAGCTTCAAGTTCCTCGGCATACACATCACTGACAAACTGAAATGGTCCACCCACACAGACAGTGTGGTGAAGAAGGCGCAACAGCGCCTCTTCAACCTCAGGAGGCTGAAGAAATTTGGCTTGTCACCTAAAACCCTCACAAACTTCTACAGATGCACAATTGAGAGCATCCTGTCAGGCTGTAACACCGCCTGGTACGGCAACTGCACCGCACACAACCGCAAAGCTCTCCAGATGGTGGTGCGGTCTGCCCAACGCATCACTGGGGTCAAACTTCCCGCCCTCCAGGACACCTACAGCACCGGTTGCCATAAGAAGGCCAAAAAGATCATCACTGACAACAACCACCAGAGCCACTGCCTGTTCACCCCACTATCATCCAGAAGGCGAGGTCAGTACAGGTGCATCAAAGCTGGGAACAAGAGACTGAAAAACATCTTCTATCTCAAGGCCATCAGACTGTTAAACTAGCACATCAGAGGCGGCTGCCTAAAGACATAGATTAGGAATCCCTGGCCACTTTTAGAAATGGATCACTAGCCACTTTAATAATGTTCCGTATCAAGCATTACTCATCTCATATGTATAAACTGCACTCCACAATATTCTACAGAATCTAAGTCACTTTTAAATTGAGCTTACATATTGCATCACCCATTTCATATGTGTATATACTGTATTGTATTCTGTACTACACAACTGACTGTTAAACAGCTCCTCTCCAGCACATCAGAGGCTGCTGCCTATAGACATAGATTAGGAATCACTGGCCACTTTAAGGAAATGAAACACTAGCCACTTTAATAATGTATCCGTGTCTTGCATTCCTCATCTCATATGTGTAAACTGTACTCTATTGTACGGTATCTTAGTTACTTTAATTGTGTGTAAATATTGCATCACCCATCTCATATGCATATACTGTACTCTATACTATACCACCGTATCTTAGTCCAATGCCACTCTGACATACAGTGGGGCAAAAAAGTATTTAGTCAGCCACCAATTGTGCAAGTTCTCCCACTTAAAAAGATGAGAGAGGCCTGTAATTTTCATCATAGGTACACTTCAACTATGACAGACAAAATGAGAAAAAAAATATCCAGAAAATCACATTGTAGGATTTTTTATGAATTTATTTGCAAATTATGGTGGAAAATAAGTATTTGGTCACCTACAAACAAGCAAGATTTCTGGCTCTCACAGACCTGTAACTTCTTCTTTAAGAGGCTCCTCTGTCCTCCACTCGTTACCTGTATTAATGGCACCTGTTTGAACTTGTTATCAGTATAAAAGACACCTGTCCACAACCTCAAACAGTCACACTCCAAACTCCACTATGGCCAAGACCAAAGAGCTGTCAAAGGAAAACAAGAAACAAAATTGTAGACCTGCACCAGGCTGGGAAGACTGAATCTGCAATAGGTAAGCAGCTTGGTTTGAAGAAATCAACTGTGGGAGCAATTATTAGGAAATGGAAGACATACAAGACCACTGATAATCTCCCTCGATCTGGGGCTCCACGCAAGATCTCACCCCGTGGGGTCAAAATGATCACAAGAACGGTGAGCAAAAATCCCAGAACCACACGGGGGGACCTAGTGAATGACCTGCAGAGAGCTGGGACCAAAGTAACAAAGCCTACCATCAGTAACACACTACGCCGCCAGGGACTCAAATCCTGCAGTGCCAGACGTGTCCCCCTGCTTAAGCCAGTACATGTCCAGGCCCGTCTGAAGTTTGCTAGAGAGCATTTGGATGATCCAGAAGAAGATTGGGAGAATGTCATATGGTCAGATGAAACCAAAATAGAACTTTTTGGTAAAAACTCAACTCGTCGTGTTTGGAGGACAAAGAATGCTGAGTTGCATCCATAGAACACCATACCTACTGTGAAGCATGGGGGTGGAAACATCATGCTTTGGGGCTGTTTTTCTGCAAAGGGACCAGGACGACTGATCCGTGTAAAGGAAAGAATGAATGAGGCCATGTATCGTGAGATTTTGAGTGAAAACCTCCTTCCATCAGCAAGGGCATTGAAGATGAAACGTGGCTGGGTCTTTCAGCATGACAATGATCCCAAACACACCGCCCGGGCAACGAAGGAGTGGCTTCGTAAGAAGCATTTCAAGGTCCTGGAGTGGCCTAGCCAGTCTCCAGATCTCAACCCCATAGAAAATCTTTGGAGGGAGTTGAAAGTCCGTGTTGCCCAGCAACAGCCCCAAAACATCACTGCTCTAGAGGAGATCTGCATGGAGGAATGGGCCAAAATACCAGCAACAGTGTGTGAAAACCTTGTGAAGACTTACAGAAAACGTTTGACCTCTGTCATTGCCAACAAAGGGTATATAACAAAGTATTGAGATAAACTTTTGTTATTGACCAAATACTTATTTTCCACCATAATTTGCAAATAAATTCATTACAAATCCTACAATGTGATTTTCTGGAATTTTTTTCCTAATTTTGTCTGTCATAGTTGAAGTGTACCTATGATGAAAATTACAGGCCTCTCTCATCTTTTAAGTGGGAGAACTTGCACAATTGGTGGCTGACTAAATACTTTTTTGCCCCACTGTATATGTACAGTTGAAGTCGGAAGTTTACATACACCTAGCCAAATACATTTAAACTCAGTTTTCACAATTCTGGACATTTAATCCTAGTAAAAATTCCCTGTTTTAGGTCAGTTAGGATCACCACTTTATTTTAAGAATGTTATGTCAGAACAATAGTAGAGAGAATAATTTATTTCAGCTTTTATTTCTTTCATCACATTCCCAGTGGGTCAGAAGTTTACATACACTCAATTAGTATTTGGTAGCATTGCCTTTAAATTGTTTAACTTGGGTCAAACATTTCGGGTAGCCTTCCACAAGCTTCCCACAATAAGTTGGGTGAATTTTGGCCCATTCCTCCTGACAGAACTGGTGTAACGGAGTCAGGTTTGTAGGCCTCCTTGCTCGCACACGCTTTTTCAGTTCTGCCCACAAATTTTCTATGGGATTGAGGTCAGGGCTTTGTGATGGCCACTCCAATATCTTGACTTTGTTGTCCTTATGCCATTTTGCCACAACTTTGGAAGTATGCTTGGGGTCATTGTCCATTTGGAAGACCCATTTGCGACCAAGATTTAACTTCCTGACTGATGTCTTGGGATGTTGCTTCAATATATACACATAATTTTCCTCCCTCATGATGCCATTTATTTTGTGAAGTGCACCAGTCCCTCCTGCAGCAAAGCACCCCCACAACATGATGCTTCCACCCCTGTGCTTCACGGTTGGAATGGTGTTCTTCGGCTTGCAAGCCTCCCCCTTTTTCCTCCAAACATAATGATGGTAATTATGGCCAAACAGTTCTATTTTTGTTTCATCAGACTAGAGGTCATTTCTCCAAAAAGTATGATCTTTGTCCGCATGTGCAGTTACAAACCGTAGTCTGGCTTTTTTGTGGCGGTTTTGGAGCAGTGGCTTCTTCCATGCTGAGCGGCCTTTCAGGTTATGTCGATATAGGACTTTTTTTACTGTGGATATAGATACTTTTGTACCCGTTTCCTTCAGCATCATCTCAAGGTCCTTTGCTGTTGTTCTGGGATTGATTTGCACTTTTCGCAACAAAGTACGTTCATCTCTAGGAGACAGAACGCGTCTCCTTCCTGAGCGGTATGACGGCCATGGTGTTTATACTTGCATTCTATTGTTTGTACAGATGAATGTGGTACCTTCAGGCGTTTGGAAATTGCTCCCAAGGATGAACCAGACTTGTGGAGGTCTACAATTTTTTCTTCTGAGGTCTTGGCTGATTTCTTTTGATTTTCCCATGATGTCAAGCAAAGTGGCACTGAGTTTAAAGCTAAGCCTTGAAATACATCCACAGATACACCTCCAATTAACTCAAATGATTTCAATTAGCCTATTAGAAGCTTCTAAAGCCATGACATCATTTTCTGGAATTTCCCAAACTGTTTAAAAGCACAGTCAACTGCTGACCCACTGGAATTGTGATACATTGAGTTATAAGTGAAATAATCTGTCTGTAAACAATTGTTGGGAAAATGACTTGTGTCATGCACAAAGTAGATGTCCTAACCGACTTGCCAAAACTATAGATTGTTAACAAGAAATTTGTGGAGTGGTTGAAAAACAAGTTTTAATGACTCCAACCTAAGTGTATGTAAACTTCCGACTTCAACTGTATATATATTCTTAATCCATTCCTTACTTAGATTTACGTGTATTTTGGGTATATGTTGGGAAACTGTTAGATATTAATGCACTGTCAGAGCTAGAAGCACAAGCATTTCTCTACACCCGCAATAACATCTGCTAGACACGTGTATTTGACCAATACATTTTTTAGTTTTTTTTGTTTTGATAATAGTTGTGGTAGTTGTATTATTTGTATCATTGTATTCTACATTTGTGTGACTGTACTTGTCTATCAGTGTATCAGTGTTTTGTTACTTGTCATGTTGTGTGTTTTTTCGTGGACCCCAGGAAGAATAGCTGCTGCTTCTGCAAAAGCTAATGGGGATCAGAATAAACCAATATTAATCAAATCAAATTGTATTTGTCACATGCTCCGAATACAACAGGCGTAGACCTTACCGTGAAATGCTTACTTATAAGTCCGTAACCCTACAATGCAATAAAAAAAAAGAGTTAAGAAAATATTTACTAAATAGCCTCCCGGGTGGCGCAGTGGTCTAGGGCACTGCATCGCTCTGGGTTCGCGCCCAGGCTCTGTCGCAGCCGGCCGCGACCGGGAGGTCCGTGGGGCGACGCACAATTGGCATAGCGTCGTCCGGGTTAGGGAGGGTTTGGCCGGTAGGGATATCCTTGTCTCATCGCGCTCCAGCGACTCCTGTGGCGGGCCGGGCGCAGTGCGCGCTAACCAAGGGGGCCAGGTACACGGTGTTTCCTCCGACACATTGGTGCGGCTGGCTTCCGGGTTGGAGGCGCGCTGTGTTAAGAAGCAGTGCGGCTTGGTTGGGTTGTGCTTCGGAGGACGCATGGCTTTCGACCTGCGTCTCTCCCGAGCCCGTACGGGAGTTGTAGCGATGAGACAAGATAGTAATTACTAGCGATTGGATACCACGAAAATTGGGGAGAAAATGGGATAAAATTTATATTAAAAAAATTAAAAAATTAAAAAATTTACTAAATAAACTCAAGTAAAAAGAAAGTAACACAATAGAATAACAATAACGAGGCTATATACAGGGGGTACCAGTACTGAGTCAATGTGCGAGGGTACAGGTTAGTCGATGTAATTGAGGTAATATGTACATGTACTGCAGGTAGGGGTAAAGTGACTATGTATAGATAATAAACAACGAGTAGCAGCAACATAAACAAATGGGGGGGTCAATGCAAATAGTCAGAGTAGCCATTTGATTAACTGTTCAGCAGTCTTATGGCTTCAGTGTAGAAGCTGTTCAGGAGCCTTTTGGACCTAGACTTGGCGCTCCGGTACCACTTGCCGTGCGGTAGCAGAGAGAACAGTCTATGGCTAGGGTGGCTGGAGTCTTCCTCTGACACTGCCTGGTATATAGGTCCTGGATGGTAGGATGCTTGGCCCCAATGATGTACTGGGCCATACGCATTACCCTCTGTAGCGCCTTGCGGTCGGATGCCAAGCAGTTGCCATACCAGGCGGTGATGCAACCAGTCAAGATGCACTCGATGGCGCAGCTGTAGAACTTTTTGAAGATCTGACGACCCATTCTAAATCTTTTCAGTCTCTTGAGGGGGAATAGGCGTTGTTGTGCCCTCTTCACAACTGTGTTGGTGTGTGTGGACCATGATAATTCCTTAGGGATGTGGACACCTAGGAATTTGAAGCTCTCGACCTGCTCCACTACAGCCCCATCGATGTGAATGGGGGCGTGCTCGGGCCTCGTTTTCCTGTAGTCCACGATCATCTCCTTTGTCTTGATCACGTTAAGGGAGAGGTTGTTGTCCTGGCACCACACTGCAACTTCTCTGACCTCCTCCCTATAGGCTGTCTCATTGTTGTAAGTGATCAGGCCTACCACCGTTGTGTTGTCTGCAAACTTAATGATGGTGTTGGAGTCATGTTTGGCCATGCAGTCATGGGTGAACAGGGAGTAAAGGAGGGGACTAAGCTCGCACCCCTGAGGGGCCCCCGTGTTGAGGATCAGCGTATCAGATGTTTTGTAGCCTACCCTTACCACCTAGGAGTGGCCCGTCAGGAAGTCAAGGATCCAGTTGCAGAGAGAGGTGTTTAGTCCCATGGTCCTTAGCTTAGTGATGAGCTATAAAGCTTCACAACATGGAATAATACAGAACTGCATGATATTTTGATTAAATAGTTGAAGTTAAGTTGGTCCCAGATCTGTTAGGGAAAGGGGGATACCTAGTCAGTTGTACAACTGAATGCATTCAACTGAAATGTGTCTTCCGCATTTAACCCAACCCCTCTGAGTCAGAGAGGTGCGGGGGGCTACCATAATTGACATCCACGTCTTTGGCGCCCAGGGATCAGTGGGTTAACTGCCTTGTTCAAGGACAGAACAACAGGTTATTACCTTATCAGCTCAGGGATTCAATCCAGCAACCTTCCGGTTATTGGCACAACACTCTAACCACTAGGCTACCTGCGTTGCTTATGGTCATTGTCATACAAACATGGCTATACAGCCGAAACGGATCTGGCACCAAGTTAGAGGATCTGTTTCTCTCATTTCCAGTGTGTCTATGTGTGACTCACCACCTGGATTCGGTCTTATGTGGCAACATTTAAATTCTGTTTTTTACATTGGATAAATGTAGAGACTCTGAGCTACAAAATGGTATATCATATACTGCATTTGAGGAAACAATGGGAAAGTAATTCTGCTTTGAAAGTAGATCAACTTGTAAACTCACTTTTGAGAAAACCATCGTTCAATGTTTTGGTACTACTATTGGAGAGTCCTTCTTTGTCTACACCCATTGTTCAAACCCTCTTAAGCCTTAGCTGCACCCATCTCTTTAAGGGTTGATCTGTGTATTCTGTACTAACTTGCCAGCTACTTCCAGACATTTAAAAGAGAGAACAGCTCACTGAACATACTCGCCCTAGCAGAGCTGGCTAGGCTGTTACAGTATGTTTTCCAGAGTGTTGGTGACTGCAACTGTGCTGTCAGATTGTCCATTTGTAAATTCAGAGCGTTTCGCATTCAGACCGCACACTGGACGCTCTGGCCAATAAGTAGGGTTGTTCTGAAAGCTCTGACCGCAGTCAAGCTGACCATTTTACTCCCCCTAGCAGAGCTGGTTAGGCAGTTTTCATGTTACACAGAGCAGTGGTGACTAACAGTGCTGCTGGCAACAATTGAATTACGCTTTGTTGCTGACATTTACTGACACTGGACATATTCAACGGGTGTTGAGCGTTCAAAAATTAATCAGTTATTCTGCGCTCTGGCACACTAAAACGAGAGTCTTTTGTTGCGAAATGTAGCTAGATAGCGAGCTAGGTAAACAATGAATCCCAACGCATGACGTAACGTTAGTTAGCGAGCTAATAGTACACTAACTTGAAATGAAAATACTTTGTCAAAATTAGAGTGGAGTCTTTTGTTAAGACATGTAACTAGCTAGGTAAACAATGAATCCCAACGCATAACATAACGTTAGTTAGCGAGCCAGCCAGCTAACGTTAGCTAGCTAGCTAATAGTACACTAACTTGAAATGAAAATACTTTGTCAAAATTAGAGTGGAGTCTTTTGTTAAGACATGTAGCTAGCTAGCTAGCTAAACAATGGACCATAATCACACCGTTACTACCCTGCATGAAACTGCAGGTAGCTAACCATGGCTAGTCAAGCAAGTGTGTCTGAGATACGAATAATAAGATCATACACAATGTTAGCTAGCGACCCAGCCTGCTAACGTTAGCTAGCTAACAGTACACTTGAAATGAAACCACTTTGTAAAAATTAGAAACGTGTAATATCTGAAAATGTTGCTAGCTAGACTACGTATCTTACCAGTATACATCATGGTTGGACGCATTTCCTGTCTGATGCCATGCATGGTTGCCCTTAGTTTAGTTTGATGATGTAATCCAGACTGAAGTTTTCTCCATCTCCTTAGCTATCATACTCGAATTCCACTGATTTCAAAACTCTGATTTCAAAACTCGGTCCTCCAGAAAGTGGAGAGCATACACTATATACACCCAATTTACACCCAATTTGTAAGTCGCTCTGGATAAGAGCGTCTGCTAAATGACTTAAATGTTAAATGTAAATATAACGTTAGCTAGCAAACAGTACACTTTAACTTGAAATTAGGTTTATGCAGTTTTACTACACAACACATTTTTTTTTAAACGCGTTTGACACGATTACCTAGACATACTGACCAGCTCCAATAGACAGACACGTGCTATATGGCAGACCAATCCAAACTCATCTCTCGGCATGTCCAGTCCACTCATTATCTCAGCCAATCATGGCTAGCTCACTTTTTCTGTGGCTAAACCAACTAGGCTCGTAATTTAACCATTTTATTCGTATTTACAGATGGCATACAAGCTTGATATTAAGGCACATGAAAGTTCACATGTTCGAGACTAGTTGAGATGGCATTTATGCCAAAAAACGCATTTTGATTAAAAAAATAAAAATAAAAGTTCAAACAGCTCTCCTGTGAAGTCGTGACTTGCGACATACGCCTAGTTTCCTGAATCGGGTCACGTATATCAGTGGTGGTGAATGTTGTGGGGATGAGGACGGTGTGGTGATGAGGATGTTGTGGTAATGAGGATTTTGTGGGGATGAGGACGGTGTGGTGATGAGGATGTTGTGGTAATGAGGATTTTGTGGGGATGAAGATGTTGTGATAACAAGAGTGCTGTGTTTGTGTGGTTTCTCCCCATGCAGGGTGGGTGGTGCGCTGTATAGCATCGACAGCATGCCGGACCTCCGCAAGAGGAAAGCCATGCCTCTGGTCAGGGACCTGGTCAGTGTAAGTTCTGACCATATACTAAATGTATTTTACTCGATATTCACTCCTCTCTCTCTCTCTCTCTCTCTCTCTCTCTCTCTCTCTCTCTCTCTCTCTCTCTCTCTCTCTCTCTCTCTCTCTCTCTCTCTCTCTCTCTCTCTCTCTCTCTCTCTCATATCAATTTCAATTTAAGGGGCTTTATTGGCATGGGAAACATATGTTTACATTGCCAAAGCAAATTAGATAACAATAGTGAAATTAACAATAAAAAAATAACAGTAAACATTACTCACAAAAGGGACAATAAATAAACATAAACATAGATTGTATTTACAATGGTGTTTGTTCTTCACTGGTTGCCCTTTTCTTGTGGCAACGGCTCACAAATCTTGCTGCTGTGATTGCACACTGTGGTATTTCACCCAATAGATATGGGAGTTTATCAAAATTGTATTTGTTTTCAAATTCTTTGTGGGTCTGTGTAATCTTTCCAATGTGTCAAGTAATTATCTTTTGTTTTCTCATGATTTGGTTGGGTCTAAATGTGTCGCTGTCCTGGGGCTCTGTGGGGTCTGTTTGTGTTTGTGAACAGAGCCCCAGGACCAGCTTGCTTAGGGGGTTCTTCTCCAAGTTCCTTTCTCAGTAGGTGATGGCTTTGTTATGGAAGGTTTGGGAATCGCTTCCTTTTAGGTGGTTGTAGAATTTAATGGCTCTTTTCTGGATTTTGATAATTAGCGGGTATTGGCCTAATTCTGCTCTGCATGCATTATTTGGTGTTTTACGTTGAACACTGAGGATACTTTTGCAGAATTCTGCATGCAGAGTCTCAATTTGGTGTTTGGCCCATTTTGTGAATTCTTGGATGGTGAGCGGACCCCAGACCTCACAACCATAAAGGGCAATGGGTTCTATAACTTATTCAAGTATTTTTAGCCAGATCCTAATTGGTATGTCGAATTGTACGTTCATTTTGATGGCATAGAAGGCCCTTCTTGCCTTGTCTCTCGTTCACAGCTTTATGGAAGTTACATGTGGCGCTGATGTTTAGGAAGAGGTATGTATCGTTTTTTTGTGTGCTCTAGGTCAACGTTGTCTAGATGGAATATGTATTTGTGGTCCTGGCAACTGGACATTTTTTGGAACACCATTATTTGTGTCTTACTGAGATTTACTGTCAGGGACCAGGTCAGACAGAATCTGTGCAGAAGATCTAGGTGCTGCTGTAGGCCCTCCTACAGATGCACCAGATCATCAGCAAACAGTAGATATTTGACCTCAGATTCTAGTAGGATGAGGCCGGGTGCTGCAGACTGTTCTAGTGCCCTCGCCAATTTGTTGATATATATGTTGAAGAGGGTGGGGCTTAAGCTGCATCCCTGTCTCACCCCCCGTCCCTGTGGAACGAACTGTGTTTTTTTGTTGCACATTTTAAAGGCACACTTGTTGTTTGTGTACTTAGATTTTAAAATGTTGTATGTTTTTCCCCCAACACCACTTTCCAACAATTTGTATAGCAGACCCTCATGCCAAATTGAGTCAAAAGCTTTTTTAAATCAACGAAGCATGAGAAGACTTTGTTTTGATTTGTTTGTTTGTCAATTAGAGTCTGCAGGGTGAATACGTGGTCTGACATACGGTAATTTGGTAAAAAGCCAATTTGACATTTGCTCAGTACATTGTTTTTGCTGAGGAAATGTACGAGTCTGCTGTTATTTTCCATAAGTTGCTATTCACGCACATCCCCCTGTATATCTCTGTCCAGTGTCTGTTTTTTGCCCATCTTAATCTTTTCTTTTTATTAGCCAGTCTGAGATATGGCTTTTTCTTTGCAACTCTGCCTAGAAGGCCAGCATCCCAGAGTCGCCTCTTCACTGTTGACGTTGAGACTGGTGTAGCGGGTACTATTTAATGAAGCTACCATTTGTTTCTCAAACTAGACACTCTAATGTACTTGTCCTCTTGCTCAGTTGTGCACCGGGGCCTCCCACTCCTCTTTCTATTCTGGTTAGAGACAGTTTGCGCTGTTCTGGGAAGGTAGTACACATAGTACAGTAGTAGTACACATTTCTCACATGGACTAACCTTCATTTCTCAGAACAAGAATAGACTGACGAGTTTCAGAAGAAAGGTCTTTGTTTCTGGCCATTTTGAGCCTGTAATCGAACCCACAAATGCTGATGCTACAGATACTCAACTAGTCTAAAGAAGGCCAGTTTTATTGCTTCTTTAATCAGGACAACAATTTTCAGCTGTGCTAACATAATTGCAAAAGGGTTTTCTAATGATCAATTAGCCTTTTAAAATGATAAACTTGGATTAGCTAACACAACGTGCCATTGGAACACAGGAGTGATGGTTGCTGATAATGGGCCTCTGTACGCCTATGTAGATATTCCATAGAAAATCTGCCGTTTCCAGCTACAATAGTAATTTACAACATTAACAATGTCTACACTGTATTTCTGATAAATGTTATGTTATTTTAATGGACAAAAAAGTAGCTTTTCTTTCAAAAACAAGGACATTTCTAAGTAACCCCACACTTTTGCTAACTAGGATATTATACTCACACTAAATAGATGACCTAGCCCTTGTGCCATCCACCCTTGCCAATTTAACTGACTTCCAGGCTTTGAATTGAATAGCTCTGACAAGCTGTAGGCCTGCTCAGCTCCACCGCGCACTTGAATGAAGAATTACCATACAGGACTAAATAGCTCAGTACTTTGTCTCTATGAATCCAGTTCACTGTCAGACTGTACAACCCACACACTTGCACGAGAATGAACACACACATGGAGATGCAGATACATAAGCACACATGCACACACACCAGCGTTTCCATTAGCCGTAATAGCCGGCTTTTGTCCGATAAAAAAATAAATAGTAAAGCCGATAAATAAAATTGGCACAGGCCAATTGTCCTGGGAGAAGAAGAAAAAATCCCATTGTGAAATAATGCTTTTTAGCCTATTCATTGGTGGACTGGTCGTGCTTATCGGTCTATAGGTTAATTTGCATAATTGTATGGAATTAAATTAGCGTGTATGTACAGTATATTCTTTATGTATCTTATTTATCACACGCAACCAGCATACAGATACAGAGCCCTTGAGTGGAAAATCTGTCAGAAAGCGCAAGAGCTGCTGCCTGTGGTGCTTTCAAGACAACTAGGATACGAGGTCAAATCATGATGTCAGTGATCTTCAGGTCGGAATGTCGGATCTTTAGAAAGAGGCCTGAATTCCCGAGTTGCAATTCCGAGTTGGATGACCGACCGTTCAAAACTATTTTTCCCAGTCGGAGCTCGTTTATTCGCCAGTTCCCAGTTCTCCTGAACACACTGAAGTCAGAAGTCAGAGATGTATGAGTTTCCAGTTGTTATGAACACTGCATCAAACAGCAAGGGCAAGAAGGCTTCATTAGCACACCACACACCACTTTGCAATGAGCTGGAGTCAGTATGTATTTTAATGAATGTTTTAATACAAATGAGGCATGTCTTACATTGCTTCAAAGTAGCCTATTAGAGCGCTCTTTCTAAATTTTGAATACATATTTTAGCTAGAAATCCTACACCTGTAACTCTCTGGGTTTTAAATAGAGTATATCCTTTAACATTGCATATCATTGTTAAGGAAATATGGAGTTTTACACTTTGTTCCTAAGGGCTTTTGTTCTACACTCCAAAAGGGTTATTCGACTGTTCCCATAAGATAACCCTTTTTGGTTCCAGGTAGAACCCTTTTTGGTTCCAGGTAGAACCCTTTTAGTTTCCAGGTAGAACCCTTTTGGGTTCCATGTAGAACCCTCTGTGAAAAGGTTTATACATGGAACACAAAAGGGTTCTATCTGGAACCAAAAAGGGTTCTCCAAAGGGTTATCCTATGGGGACAGCTGAATAACTCTTTTAGGTTCTAGATAGCACAATTTTTGTGGTTGTTTACGTGGCACGTGATTAATAGGTCTAGATCTAAATGAATGGAAATGTCCTCCCTCCTTTCCCCCCACCCAGTATTCCATCAACAAAATGAATAACTCTCCCCTGATATAGTGATCTTTCTGTCTCTTGACACTTTCATCACGATTGATCACTCTGTATCTGTTTTGAAATCACCCCTATTCTATTGTCGCCATGTTTGTGACTGTGGCTAGAGTTGTTTGACATATGGCCCTTTTAACACTTGTTTCTCTTCCTGCTTCTTCCTTCCTCCATCTGTACTGCTAAAGGCTATGGTGAGTAACACCGTGACTGATTCCAAATGAAAAGAGAATGTTGTTAAGACGTACTGGCTTTGTTTGCTCTCAAGGGGAATAGCAATTTGTGTAGAGAAGCACTTCATTCCAGATACCCATGACCCCTGCTTTCTTGTATACACTTGGGGAGAATACAGCTGGACTGCTTTGTGACCTGTTGCCTTAATGAGATGTAATTTCTTCCAAACTATGTTAAAATATATTAAAGTAAGTAGCAAGAGAAATAGACTTCTTTCTTTGAGCAAAATCGAACTTGTTACTTTGTTTTAAAAGTGCTTATTGAATGTATTTCAATCGCAGTATGTACAAAACTACTATATATTAATCTTATCTCTTCATTCAATCAGTCATTAATTCCTTCCTTTCTTTCTGTCCCCTGCCTGGCCTACCTCAGTCCCTGGCTCAGAACTCCAGGAAGGCAGGGTTCACATCAGCTATGGCGTCCAGCACTCTCAATAACGAGGAGCTGGTGCGTTTCTGGCTCTTTCTTTTCTCTACTCTCAGTATATCCAGATAGTGGACTTTTTCCCTCTCTCCATGTAGTCATAGATTCCACTAATTCTTTGACTCTGTATATATGTCCTCTATGTTTTCCTCTCTTGTAGAAGAGCCATGTGTACAAGAAGACCCTACAGGCTCTGATCTACCCCATCTCCTGCACCACGCCCCATAACTTTGAGGTGTGGACGGCCACGACACCCACCTACTGCTATGAGTGTGAGGGGCTGCTGTGGGGCATCGCCCGCCAGGGCATGAGGTGCACCGAGTGCGGGGTCAAATGTCACGATAAGTGCCAGGACCTACTCAATGCTGACTGCCTGCAAAGTAAGTAGAGCCATGTTGAACGTTTCTCAGTGAGTGGTAAAGTTTTGTTCAGTTGGTGCTAAAACATAATATAATGATAAAACATAAACTAACAACACAAACTGTGTGGGATACTACAGACTGTAAGCTGCTTTGGATAAGAGTGTTAAATGGCTGTCTGGCATTCCCCTTTGACTGTCATACTTCAGACTTTTCCCTCCTCTCTCATCTCTCCTACATCTCTCACCCCACTCCCCTTGTCCTCTTCCCTCCCATTCGCTCACTCTGCAGTCTCAGGCACTCTCTATCTTTTATTTGAATTTAAAAATTAAAAAATTAAAAGCCATTTGTCTTTCCTTGAGATCCTCTCCCCCTTTCCAACTCTTCGTGAACGTTTCACAGGTCTACAGATACTGCTGAGCACTCATTGATAAATCACACTGTATACTATGTATGTTAATTGTAAGTTAATTGAAATGCATTCCAGGTGACTACCTCATGAAGCTGGTTGAGAGAATGCCAAGAGTGTGCAAAGTTGTCATCAAAGCAAAGGGTGGCACACTTCTTTGGTTACTACATGATTCCATATGTGTTATTTAATAGTTTTGATGTCTTCACTATTATTCTACAATGTAGAAAATAGTAAAAATAAAGAAAAACCCTTGAATGAGTAGGTGTGTCCAAACTCATATATTTTTTATTTTTAGGTAATTGAATCAGGGGCCTACAAAAGGGGGGCCGCTGGCCACATGCCACCAGTTGCCCATTCCTGCTGTAGAATAATACAACATAGACCTTATTTGTCATGTAACTCAATAAATCAAATCTGACCCTCATCTCTCTTGTCTACCCCAGGGGCAGCGGAGAAAAGTTCTAAGCATGGGGCGGAGGACAGAACCCAGAACATCATCATGGTTCTAAAAGACAGGATGAAGATCCGAGAGAGGAACAAGCCGGAGATCTTTGAGCTGATCCAGGAGGTGTTTGCCATGGTCAAAGCCACTCACGTCACCTACATGAAGCAGATCAAACAGAGCGTACTGGATGGCACCTCCAAGTGGTTGGCCAAGATCAGCATCACAGGTGAGTGAGTGAGTGAGTGTGAGAGAGAGAGAGAGAGAGAGAGGATACCAGGGTTTCAGAGTTGGAGTGCTGATCTAGGACCAGGTCCACCTTGTCCATATCAGAATCAGAAGAAAAAAAATCTTATTCATTATGATCTAAAAGGGAAAACTGATCCTAGATCAGTACTCCTATTCTGAGACCCTTTGTGAATAGTATAAGTTCAGAACCATCCATTTGTAATGCTCTGGCAGATGCCATTTGGAGTCTGACTCCATCACAACACACATCATCCACCCTCTGTCTCCTCTTGCTTGTTTGTGTTCCAGCTCTATTTGTTGTAAAGGTCATTCTGTTCTGTAGACCACTGAGTCACTGTCTGACATGAAGGAGACAGATTAGATAACGGTCCCATATGAAGAGGGATTTGAGAGGGAGGATGGGAGTGTGAGTGTGGGAGAACTCTCGACCTAGCCTGGTAAACTAGGCTCTGCTCAAGTCTTGTGCTATTGACTGTCTCTCCATCTGTTTGAGGTTTGAAGTACTCCGAACTTTGTAGACCAGACCTATACTCATGTCATTCATATTTTATTAGCAATGTTTTTGCTTTTTAAACTCCTTGAGATTTTTTTACTTGTATGTGCTGTGTACTGCAATTCAGCTTTTAGCTGCCAAGTACGGCTTACTGGTAAAAATGTAATAAACTACTACTACTAATACTATTAGCCTCTAAACTAGACTGACCGCTGTGCTCACTAGTGAAACAATGATGAGTGCAGTAGTCAGCCATACTGACCACCTGATGCTGCCACCTGTTCCCTCTCCTTCCTCCCCACAGTGCTGTGTGCCCAGGGCCTCCAGGCGAAGGATAAGACAGGCTCCAGTGACCCCTACGTCACGGTCCAGGTGGGCAAGACCAAGAAGAGGACCAAGACCATCTACGGAAACCTCAACCCTGTCTGGGAGGAGAACTTCAACTTGTGAGTAGAGAGAGAAAGTACTTTTTTTGTTTAGTCATTTAGCAGACACTCTTATCCAGAGCGACTTACAGGAGCAATTAGGGTTAAGTGCCTTGCACAAGGGCACATCGACGGATTACTGGACTGGAATAACATTGAAGGTTGTGTATTCACAGATTGTGAATGGATGACATCTCTCTCTCTCCCCCTCTCTCTCTCTCTCTTTCTCTGTAGTGAGTGCCACAACTCCTCGGACCGGATCAAGGTGCGGGTGTGGGACGAGGATGATGACATCAAGTCTCGGGTGAAGCAGAAGTTCAAAAAGGAGTCAGATGACTTCCTGGGTCAGACCATCATCGAGGTCCGCACGCTGAGCGGAGAGATGGATGTCTGGTACAACCTGGGTCAGTACAGTCACAGTACAGGGGGAAATAACCACTTGTTAAGCTAATAAACCCATTCATTGAGCCTCTGACACTTCAGATCCATATAATTACTTTCTAGGTATCCATACGATGAGGTTCATTTGGTGAACTAATTTGTGTGAACTATCCTTTTAAAAATGATTTATTTCATATAAGAGTCATTATCATAATGGTTGAGGTCTTTATCAAAGATAGTTGTTGTTAGGTTGACTGTGGTATGTGTTGACTGAGAGTCTTGTGTCTGGTCCCTCTCTGCAGACAAGCGTACAGACAAGTCAGCCGTGTCTGGTGCCATCAGGATGCACATCAATGTGGAGATCAAAGGAGAGGAAACAGTCGCTCCATATCATGTCCAATACACCTGTCTGCACGAGGTAAGTTGTGTGTGTGTGTGTGTGTGTGTGTGTGTGTGTGTGTGTGTGTGTGTGTGTGTGTGTGTGTGTGTGTGTGTGTGTGTGTGTGTGTGTGTGTGTGTGTGTGTGTGTGTGTGTGTGTGTGTGTGTGTGTGTGTGTGTGTGTGTGTGTGTGTGTGTGTGTGTGTGTGTGTGTGTGTGTGTGTGTGTGTGTGTGTGTGTGTGTGTGTGTGTGTGAGAGCATGTGCGCAGCATGGGTGCCTGCCTGCATAAAGTGTGTGTGTCTGTGCGTGTGATCGTGCACGCGAGCCTGTGTATGCTCCTGCCTTCAGGTGCAAAGTGATGTTAATAGCCCAGTCATCTTGGTTCATTTAGCTGACTGATGTAGCAGTCTTTCAATGAAGTTGTTGCTTCAGATGAAATAGAAGTTAATATCCCACAAAGGTGTCACCGCCTGCATTGCTCTATCAAGATAAATACCACATCAGATATAAAATACCACAGATAATATCTCTGACCTTCTTCAAATATGGAACTGTCTACCATGTTTATGCTAAATGATCATTGCTCTATATCAAGTCATTACTTGGTACAATATCAGGACATAGTTTGCAAACAGCTGAACCTAACAAGAGCTACTATTCAATTGTACTGTAAATAATGGTCTGTACCAAATTCTCTCAATCTTCACAATGACTCAACACACATTGCAATGGTGAGTCGTGACACTGAATGATTAATATATTCCTGTACTATTTCAGGTACTAGCTGTTGGCACATAAAACCAACTGATACATTTCTCATGAAAGTCAGTCATGTAATGAATGAATGGCGGCCCAGGACTGAATAAATGATTAATTGAGCAACCCTCTGAGCACTGATCAGTCAGTCATCCAGTTAAATAGTCAGTCAGATAGATAGATAGATAGATAGATAGATAGATAGATAGATAGATAGATAGATAGATAGATAGATAGATAGATAGATAGATAGATAGATAGATAGATAGATAGATAGATAGATAGATAGATAGATAGATAGATAGATAGATAGATAGATAGATAGATAGATAGATAGATAGATAGATAGATAGATAGATAGATAGATAGATAGATAGATAGATAGATAGATAGATAGATAGATAGATAGATAGATAGATAGAGACGGACGGACGGACGGTCGGTCGGTCGGTCGGGTCAGTTATATAGTTAGTCAATCAGTTGTTAGATAGTCAGCCAGTCAGCCAGTCAGTCACTCAGTTATATAGTTAGTCAATCAGTTGTTAGATAGTCAGTCAGTCAGTTAGATAATCAGTCAGATAGTCAGTTAGATAATCAGTCAGTCAATCAGTTAGTCAGTCAGAGAGTCAGCCGGGCAATCAGTCAGTCAATCAGTTAGTCAGCAAGTCAGATAGTCAGTCAGTCAGATAGTGAATCAGTCAGTTAGATAGTCAGTCAGTCAGTCAGTTAGATAGTCAGCCAGTCAATCAATCAGTCAGTCAGTCAGTCAGTCAGTCAGATAGTCAGTCATATAGTATGTCAGTCAGTTAGATAGTCAGTTAGATAGTCAGCCAGTCATTCAGTCAGATATTCAGTCAGTTAGATAGTCAGCCAGTCATTCAGTCAGATAGTCAGTCAGTCAGTCAGTCAGATAGATAGTGTGTGTATTTTACTCTGCTCTCCTGCTCAGACACATTCACACAGAGATCATGATGAAAGCTCCCTTCATTCAGCCTTAGCAACTTCAACTCATTAACATCATAGTCTAGATTGAATAACCCGTCTCTTTCATCCTCTCTCTCTATCTCTCTCTCACTCTCGCTCGCTCTGCCTACAGAACCTCTTCCACTTTGTCACAGATGTGCAGAGCTCTGGTGTTGTGAAGATTCCTGATGCTAAAGGGGATGATGCGTGGAAGGTGTACTTTGATGAGACTCCTCAGGAGATAGTGGATGAGTTTGCCATGCGCTACGGAGTGGAGTCAATCTATCAGGCTATGACGTGAGCTCAAATGTAGTACCCTACACACCCTGTCAGTGACACTCTGCAATAGCATACACATTACCAGATTGTAATGTGATGTATTGAGAGAACACCTAGTGTATGGTTGTGTTTAGGATGATACTGTGGTACACCCTAAACATCACAAGGGAATGCATGGGCAGCTTCATTAATACTAAAGTGATAATGTTTATGCCGTGTGTGTTCTCCCACAGTCACTTTGCCTGCCTGTCGTCTAAGTACATGTGCCCTGGGGTGCCGGCGGTAATGAGTACCCTGCTGGCCAACATCAATGCATACTACGCCCACAGCACCCAGGCCACCAACAGCGTGTCTGCCTCCGACCGTTTCGCCGCATCCAACTTCGGGGTGAGTCGCCCCAAATGAATGAGGGTCCTTTTTTGGGCATCCCTACCCCATTGAAGTTTAACTGTAATACGGTTAAGGTTACGTAAGGTTTATTGTTAAGTTTAGTGTAAGGGTAGGGGTTAAGGTTAGAGTTAGGGTAAGGATGTCCCAAGGATTCCGGATAGCACTAACCAATTAATGAGGGATGGACAGATACATAATATGATGCAATGCTTCAACTCAATGTTTAAGGTGAGCCAATGGATATGCTAGCTCTTAGGCTAATTTGTTGTGGCGTATTTTTGTTATTTCAGAAAGAACGATTTGTGAAGCTCCTAGACCAACTCCACAACTCCCTTAGGATTGATCTGTCCATGTACCGGGTAGGCTACTCTTAACTTTCTCTCTTCTATTTCTCTCTCTCTGTTTTTCAATCTGTGTCCTTACCTACCTCTAGATCCCTTTTGCAAAACCAATTAACTAGCCTGCTAATATTGTTCCTCACTAAGTCTAGGAGTCTTAGGCCTAGTTAACTGGTCTGTAACCAGATATAAGATGTGCATCGATGTGCGAAATCTGCGTATTAAATCAAATAAAATTGTATTAGTAGCATGTGCCGAATACAACAGGTGTAGACCTTACAGTGAAATGCTTACTTACGAACCCCTAACCAACAAATCCGTTAAAAAAAATACGGATAAGAATAAGAAATAAAAGTAACAACTAATTAAAGAGCAGCAGTAAAATAACAATAGCAAGACTATATACAGGGGGGTACCGGTACAGAGTCATTGTGCGGTACAGAGTCATGTAGGTAGAGTTATTCAAGTAGCTATGCATAGATGATAACAACAGAGTGTAGCAGCGGTGTAAAGGGGGGGGGGGACAATGCAAATAGTCTGGGTAGCCATTTGATTAGGTGTTCAGGAGTCTTATGGCTTGGGGGTAGAAGCTGTTTAGAAGCCTCTTGGACCTAGACTTGGCACTCCGGTACCGCTTGCCACTCTGAGCTGTCTGATGCTGTTATGGGACTGTTCTAAGTGCAGACACAAACAATATTTTTTTTTTGGGGGGGGGGGGGGGGAGAGAGATAGATAGATATAAACTACCAGGATAAACTTCAAACTCTCTCCCCCCAAACAAAAGTATTGTTTGTGTCTGCACTTAGAACAGTCCCATAACAGCATCAGACAGCTCAGAGTGGCTGGGCCTCGTGGGCAGGGAGACCTCTAATTTCTCTGCTTTCTCTGTCGCTCACAGACACACACAAATACACACTTTCTCTCTCTTTCTATCTCTCTCTATCCCTCTCTGTGTGATGTGAGAAAGGAGGCTGATGTGTTAATTGGGCTGATGCCTCGTCATGCACACACAGGGTCAGTGAGGTGAAGAGCTGAGGGAATCAATGGCAGAGAGAGACTACTTCTTCAGCACCACAGCTCTGGCTAGATTATACAAAATCTCACTGTGGATCTATCATCTGTGTGTAACAGAATAACTTCCCAGCCAGCAGTCCTGAGAGGCTGCAGGACCTCAAGTCTACTGTGGATCTGCTCACCAGCATCACCTTCTTCAGGATGAAGGTAACTCTCTCTTCTCTTTCATTTCACTCCATCCGCTCCTTGGATCACCTCTACTTTGCTCTGGTTGGTACCACATGTATCCATTCTTGTTTACACTGTACAGTATCGCTACACTACATGCTCTTTTCAAACATGCATCTTCACTGAGTTTCTTTGACCCAGTGTGGTTGTATGGGCTTTCCCAGTTTCAGTAACTTCTCAATCTGTCTGTGTCTGTGTGTCTGTACTCAGGTACAGGAGCTACAGAGTCCCCCTAGAGCCAGTCAGGTAGTGAAGGACTGTGTCAAGGCCTGTCTCAACTCCACCTACGAATACATCTTCAACAACTGTCACGAACTCTACAGCCGCGAGTACCAGACAGACCCGGTGACTTTGTGTCTGTGTGTGTGTGTGTGTGTGTGTGTGTGTGTGTGTGTGTGTGTGTGTGTGTGTGTGTGTGTGTGTGTGTGTGTGTGTGTGTGTGTGTGTGTGTGTGTGTGTGTGTGTGTGTGTGTGTGTGTGTGTGTGTGTGTGTGTGTGTGTCTCTCTCTGTCCGTGTCATTAGCACCTCAGGTGGTCTCCATCAAGCCTGTACAGGATTTTTATATGGATTTACAAGCCTTGTTTTTGCGTTATTAAAGTGGGGCGATTCATTCCGACTCCCTTCATGAATTTCAAAAGCTAATTTTTCCTTTGAATAAAACATTCCACCCTGAGGTTCCTTGCAATATTTTGTTAAATCTTCAGTTCATTCTTCAGTTTGAACCTCTGCGGTGGTATGAAAACTTTTTTCTGACTTTGTCAGCTTTCTTCAAAGCACTAAACTTGCTACATGTGGTTTGATGGGTTCATCAGCTCATTAGAGTAGCGAAGAGATAGATATCATTGGAGTTGAGTGGTAGGGAAGAGATATATATCATTGGTGTTGAGCGGTAGGGAAGAGATATATA
Source organism: Salvelinus alpinus (assembly GCF_045679555.1). Lineage (NCBI taxonomy): Eukaryota > Metazoa > Chordata > Actinopteri > Salmoniformes > Salmonidae > Salvelinus > Salvelinus alpinus. The sequence goes on from NC_092091.1 coordinate 20,282,840, forward strand.
TCATTGGTGTTGAGTGGTAGGGAAGAGATATATATCATTGGTGTTGAGTGGTAGGGAAGAGATATATATCATTGGTGTTGAGTGGTAGGGAAGAGATATATATCATTGGAGTTGAGTGGTAGGGAAGAGATATATATCATTGGTGTTGAGTGGTAGGGAAGAGATATATATCATTGGTGTTGAGTGGTAGGGAAGAGATATATATCATTGGTGTTGAGTGGTAGGGAAGAGATATATATCATTGGTGTTGAGTGGTAGGGAAGAGATGTATATCATTGGTGTTGAGTGGTAGGGAAGAGATGTATATCATTGGTGTTGAGTGGAAGGGAAGAGATGTATATCATTGGTGTTGAGTGGAAGGGAAGAGATGTATATCATTGGAGTTGAGTGGTAGGGAAGAGATGTATATCATTGGTGTTGAGTGGTAGGGAAGAGATATATATAATTGGTGTTGAGTGGTAGGGAAGAGATATATATCATTGGTGTTGAGTGGTAGGGAAGAGATGTATATAATTGGTGTTGAGTGGTAGGGAAGAGATATATATCATTGGTGTTGAGTGGAAGGGAAGAGATGTATATCATTGGTGTTGAGTGGTAGGGAAGAGATATATATCATTGGTGTTGAGTGGTAGGGAAGAGATATATATCATTGGTGTTGAGTGGTAGGGAAGAGATATATATCATTGGTGTTGAGTGGTAGGGAAGAGATATATATCATTGGTGTTGAGTGGTAGGGAAGAGATATATATCATTGGTGTTGAGTGGTAGGGAGGAGATGTATATCATTGGAGTTGAGTGGTAGGGAAGATATATATATCATTGGTGTTGAGTGGTAGGGAGGAGATGTATATCATTGGAGTTGAGTGGTAGGGAAGAGATATATATCATTGGTGTTGAGTGGTAGGGAGGAGATGTATATCATTGGAGTTGAGTGGTAGGGAAGAGATGTATATCATTGGAGTTGAGTGGTGACGACGCAATATATATCGGACAAACTACGATAGTAGCTACAATAGTAGCCCATGTGATAGTATCCCAGTGACTGAGTGTTGTTTTGTCCAGGCCAAGCCAGGAGTGGTCGCTCCAGAGGAGCAGGGTCCCAGCATCAAGAACCTGGACTTCTGGTCCAAACTCATCACCCTCATCGTGTCCATCATAGAGGAAGACAAGAACTCCTACACACCCTGCCTAAACCAGTGAGTCTATCACTCTCTCTAACCATATCAGTCTGTTTCACTGTCACTCTCTCTCCCCCTGTCTCTCTTTCTCTGTCTCTCTCCCCCTGTCTCTCTTTCTCTGTCTCTCTCCCTCTGTCTCTCTCCACCTTTACATCCATATGTAACTCCGTATCTGTTTCTTACCATCTGCCACGCACAGGTTTCCTCAGGAGCTCAACGTGGGTAAAATCAGTGCTGAGGTGATGTGGAACCTGTTTGCTCAGGATATGAAGTACGCCATGGAGGGTGAGCACTGAATAATGTTGCACCTCACCACACTGTTGGTCTAGATCTGTCCTAGTAGTTGTCTTCTGTTTTTATGGGGCTGTTATAATGCATTTACAAGCAGATCTGGCACTCTCTCTCTTTTCTCTTTTCTCTCTCTCTCTCTTTTCTCTTTTCTCTCTCTTTTCCTCTCTCTCGATCTCTCGCTCAACTCTCAGAGCATGAGAAGAACCGGCTGTGTAAGAGTGCAGATTACATGAACTTGCACTTCAAGGTCAAGTGGCTGTACAACGAGTACTGCAGAGACCTGCCCTTCTTCAAGAGCCGTGTGCCTGAGTACCCGGCGTAAGTGCCACCTGTGCCATGATGACACACACTCACCTTAAAACACACGCATGCATGCAGGCACATACCCACATACACACATGCACTCACTCACACACTACCTCCCTGGTACTATACAGCACAGCCCATAAGCAGTTCCAGATGGACTGCAGCGGCAGGTTTTCTCTCAGACCCCAGAAGTAGTTTGAAATCAAAAGTTCCCGTGGGGTTGATTCAAATTAAACCACCCCCATGTGATGTCTCCTAGGTGGTTCGAGCCATTTGTCATCCAGTGGTTGGACGAGAATGAGGAAGTGTCTCGAGACTTCCTGCATGGTGCACTGGAGAGGGACAAAAAGGATGGGGTAAACTCTTCTCCTTATGTTCTCAAAATGAAAGTTGCATTGTTTGTGGCAGAATGAAAGTAATCCCTTCCTTTGTAGCTCCTCACTAAACCTCCTAGTTATAAGGCAGACTTGTCCTCCTCCACGTCTCCAGCACTCATCAAAGACTTCCCTGAGACAATGGATGCCGAAGCACAGATGTTGCAGGGGAGACTCGAGCTCAAAGTAGAAAGTAGGGAGTTTAGAATATAAAGAGATGTTCTCAGAAAGTAGAGAGAGGCTATAAAGAGATTTGTGCAGACTCTTCTCCGGTAGGGAGATAAAGTCTGACTGTACCAGCCTGTGGATTAATGAGCTCTGTTCCCAACCAATGGGAGCTGCCCTTCCCTCATTACCCAGTAGCACCTGGGGGAGCCACCACACTTACCTCTGTCTGCCAATTAGAGGCAGACAGACAGACAGACCCACCTGACCCGGCCGTCTGTCTGGACTGCTGTCTGGCTGCAAACAACCCTAGTGGTCCTCAGGACAACTATCATATCTATTTACTCTCTCAAAGCTCAGTGGTCCTGCAGGCCAGACACCATCTCTCTCTCTTCTTCCCCCGTCTCTCTCCCCTGATGTTAACAATCCATGGCCTCTGTCCCCCAATCATAATGGTATCTCTACTCCTCTCCCCTTCTCTGCTAAGGACCACTCTCTCCTCTTCTTCTCTTCCTTCCCCTCTCTTCCTTCCTCTCTCTCTCAGCTGTGTTAAGTAAAACTCTTTCCTCTCTTTTCCCTCTTTCCCCAGTCTCTGTCTCCTCTCCTCCCGTTTCTCTCTTAATGCTCTCTCTCTCTCCTTTCCCCCTACAGTTCCAGGTGACTTCGGAGCATGCTCTGTTCTCCTGCTCCGTGGTGGATGTCTTCTCTCAGCTCAACCAGAGCTTTGAGATCATCCGCAAGCTGGAGTGTCCCGACCCCCAGATCGTAGGCAACTGCATGAAACGCTTTGCCAAGGTACACTACAGTATTCTACACACTATAGCCACTTCATTCATGGCTTCATGATGGTAAGCTGAGCCTAGTCACAGAGACAGTGGTTGACATACTCCTATCTCCTCCTGCTCTCTCCTCAGACAATTGGCAATGTTCTCATATCCTACTCTGACATTATCTCCAAGTGCTTTGCTAACTACGTCAACATGGAGAAAGTGGTGAGTGTCCAATCACTGGACGTGACACATGTTGGGTGGGGATGCTCATCAGTATAGTGTAGTGTTTGTGCATTTCAGTGAAAATGTGTGGTATTTGGATAGTGTAGTGGATAATGACTTTGTGTTGTTTGCAGCCATGCATCCTGATCAACAACATCCAGCAGCTTAGAGTTCAACTGGAGAGGATGTTTGAGGCCATGGGAGGAAAGGATGTGAGTGGCTCTCATATCCCTGTCTGTCTGTCTGTCTGTCTGTCTGTCTGTCTGTCTGTCTGTCTGTCTGTCTGTCTGTCTGTCTGTCTGTCTGTCTGTCTGTCTGTCTGTCTGTCTGTCTGTCTGTCTGTCTGTCTGTCTGTCTGTCTGTCTGTCTGTCTGTCTGTCTGTCTGTCTGTCTGTCTGTCTGTCTGTCTGTCTGTCTGTCTGTCTGTCTGTCTGTCTGTCTGTCTGTCTGTCTGTCAGTCATTGCCAAGAATGTCAGCCTTTTTTTGTTTTTTGCAAGCTCTATTCTGAGCAAAGATTATGATTTGTTTCGTTTTTGGACTGTGTTAGGTTTGAATCCGTCCGTCCGTCTGGGGATGTGTGTGCCTGTGTGGACAGGTGTGTGTTTGTGTGTGCGTGGACGGGTGTGTGTTTGTGTGTGCGTGGACGGGTGTGTGTTTGTGTGTGCGTGGACGGGTGTGTGTTTGTGTGTGCGTGGACGGGTGTGTGTTTGTGTGTGCGTGGACGGGTGTGTGTTTGTGTGTGCGTGGACAGGTGTGTGTTTGTGTGTGTGTGGACAGGTGTGTGTACATGTATCTATTGGTGTGTGTGTTTCAGCTGTGCAAGGAGGCCAGTGACTTCCTGAAAGACCTGCAGTTGAAGCTTAACACTGTGATGGATGATCTCAGCAGGATTTTTTCTGTCAGGTGAGCTAGGCACACTGGTGGGGACTGTCAGGCAGCAGAGAGGCATCAAACAGCCATTCCATCTACCCATACTCACCAACTCCAATATATATTTCATTAATATCACAGTGCCTTTCTCTCCATGCTACGTAGTCTCATCCGAATATGTCAAAATGATGGCATTTAACCTTTTTATGTCACTTCAGCTGAGATATTAGTTACGTCACTTTCTATGTCTCGTGTGTTTATGTGTGTGTGTGTGTGTGTGTAGTTTCCAGCCACAGATTGAAGACAATGTGAAGCAAATGGGAGACATCCTTGGCCAGGTGAAAGGGACCAACGTGGGAGCTAACAACTGCAGCAGTGTGGCCCAGGACGCTGACAATGTTCTGGAGCCTATCATGGATTTCCTGGACAGCAAGTGAGAGAGAGTTGTCCTGTAATGTTGCTAATCCCTTTTTGGCTGCAGTCTCTATTTCTTTCTTGATTTAACTTTTCCAGTCTCTTTCAATCTTGACGTCTTTTTCCCGCTCCCTATCCCTGTCGCTCTCTCTTTTAACTCATCTTCTCATCTTGTTCTTTCTTTCCTTCTCTTTTTCTTCATCTCTTAATCTCTCTCTGTGTCTCCTCTGTCATCTCTCTCTCTTATCTTTCGGTTTGAACACCATTTCTTGTCAATTCTTGGCTGGTGCGCTATGTTGGACTCCCTTCTGTCGCTCATTATTCCCTCCCTCCCTCCCTCCCTCCCTCCCTCCCTCCCTCCCTCCCTCCCTCCCTCCCTCCCTCCCTCCCTCCCTCCCTCCCTCCCTCCCTCCCTCCCTCCCTCCCTCCCTCCCTTCCTTCCTTCCGTCCTTCCTTCCTTCCCTTCCTTCCTTCCCTTCCTTCCTTCCTTCCCTTCCTTCCTTCCTTCCTTCCTTCCTTCCTCTACCTTCACTCTGTCTCCTGCCAGCCTGACGCTGTTTGCTAAGATCTGTGAAAAGACGGTGCTGAAACGTGTTCTGAAGGAGCTGTGGAAACTGGTGATGAACACTATGGAGAGGACCATCGTCCTGCCCCCTCTCACTGACCAGACGGTACGAACACACACCCTTCTGAGCATGCAAATATTCATGCTCACACTCACATGCACGCAGTCACTCACACTCACATGCACGCAGTCACACACACTCACATGTACGCAGTCACACACTCACATGCCTGCAGTCACATACACTCAAATGTACGCAGTCACACACTCACATGCCTGCAGTCACATACACTCAAATGTACGCAGTCACACACACTCACATGCCTGCAGTCACATACACTCAAATGTACGCAGTCACACACACTCACATGCCTGCAGTCACACACACTCAAATGAACACAGTCACACTCACATGCCTGCAGTCACATACACTCACATGCACATAGTCACACACACTCACATGCACGCAGTCACACACACTCACATGCCTGTAGTCACACATTCTTTGATACACACACACACACAGCCCACACTACCAACTGCTACACAGGCACAAACCACTTCTCAGTATGGGATGAGAACCAAGACAGATCAGAGTTATTTTAATTCAAGGGATTCATGCTCTGATATGTGGTATGTGAGGGAGATATATTTAAGAAATAAGGGCCGAGGAGGTGTGCTATATGGCCAATATACCACGGCTAAGGGCTGCTTTTTGCACGATGCAACGTGGAGTGCCTGGACACAGCCCTTAGCCGTGGTATATTGGCCATAATGTCACAAACCCCCGAGGTGCCTTATTGCTATTATAAATTGGTTGCCAACATACTGTAATTAGAGCAGTAAAAATAAATGTTTTGTCATAACCGTGGTATACGGTCTGATATACCACGGCGGTCAGAAAATCAGCGTTCAGTCCTCGAACCAACCAGTTTATAATGAATATTTTATCAGTACATCAAACTCTCTCCCACATACGCACACAGTGAGCAGCCAGGACAGTCATTAGACAGGGAAGAAGTAGGGCTGAGATAGATGGCAGACATTTTGTGTACATTATAAGATGCTTACAAGTGACTGTATAATAATAGATCTGATTAGTGATTATTAATTAATGATGGGCCTGATACGGCCCTCTCCCCGGCCCCCCAGGCCACATACAAAAAGACCCCCACTCTTCCATTCACTCCATAGATTTTGGTGAAACCCAAAAGTGGAAATGGGAAGTAGTGCACAATGTCATTCTAACCCTGTTCTCCAGGATGGTGCTCCTAGTCACAAACTAACATCTAAACTCAACTACTTCCAACTCAACAGTGACATTGATACAACTGTTGAGCCTTTCATGTTGGACAGCAGCCGGTATATTTATTTTGCTTTTGATATATCTGTTCTCATTTTTGTTTGGTAACAAAAGAGCCTCACATCATTCTATAGTAGTATGGTTGCCCTGTATCTCTATCAGTTAGACCCGTCTAGTGTGGGTTTGTCCCACAGGGGCAGAGACAGAGTCCAGAGGGGGTGTTACAGTTACAGTACCAGTCTCAGTACTGTAGGTCACTCTGTCCTATCCATCTGATATGTGTATTACTGCTGCTTGGAGGATTGATCTGGGGCTCTGTGCAGCGTCACTGACCCTCCTTTCTGGTTATTACATCCTGCTCCCACTGCTCTTCCTCCACAGATGATTGTAAGTACGGCACTCCTGCGTGTCAGTGTGTCTGTCTGTCCCACAGTCCGTTAGTGAAGGGTGGTCAGTCCTCTGTTATATGTGGCTGCAAACTGTCCGCCTTTTGTCCCCCACATCCTCACTCCTCCTATCTGTCTCTCTGTCTTCTACCTGCTCTGTTGTTCCTCTCCTGTTCTCCTCTCTTCTCCTGTCCTCCTCCACCTCTGTTCTCCTCTCTTCTCCTGTCCTCCTCCACCTCTGTCTCTCTCTCTGTTCTCCTCTCTTCTCCTGTCCTCCTCCACCTCTGTCTCTCTCTGTTCTCCTCTCTTCTCCTGTCCTCCTCCACCTCTGTTCTCCTCTCTTCTCCTGTCCTCCTCCACCTCTGTCTCTCTCTCTATTCTCCTCTCTTCTCCTGTCCTCCTCCACCTCTGTCTCTCTCTCTATTCTCCTCTCTTCTCCTGTCCTCCTCCACCTCTGTCTCTCTCTCTATTCTCCTCTCTTCTCCTGTCCTCCTCCACCTCTGTCTCTCTCTCTATTCTCCTCTCTTCTCCTGTCCTCCTCCACCTCTGTTCTCCTCTCTTCTCCTGTCCTCCTCCACCTCTGTCTCTCTCTCTATTCTCCTCTCTTCTCCTGTCCTCCTCCACCTCTGTCTCTCTCTCTGTCCTCCTCCACCTCTGTCTCTCTCTCTGTTCTCCTCTCTTCTCCTGTCCTCCTCCACATCTGTCTCTCTCTCTGTTCTCCTCTCTTCTCCTGTCCTCCTCCACCTCTGTCTCTCTCTCTGAGGTGACAGCTGCATGGTGCATTCCTGACTGACTCAGAGAAGGCCCCACTCTCCCCCATACAAACCCTCCAATCGGACGCCCCCCTGCCTCCCACTGCCATTTGCCCTGCACCACCCCCAGTGTTGCCTTGTTCTTCTCTTGCATATTGTCCCAGGACTCCCTTTCTGGGTGACTCTGACGTTGTCGCTTAATACCTGGTGCCTGCCCTATCCCCTCTTCTTTACCCCCCCCCCATCTGTTCCCTGTTTGAAGTGTATCCCCCTGCCCTATGTGGGTTTGTTGCTTGTATCTGATCTACTCCAACTCCCCTGTAGAAATTCTCCCAGTATGTCTCTGCAGGCCTGCTGTGTTGATCTGTCCTGGTTTGGTTCCATGTCCTGTTGTTGTAGAATGATAGTCATAATAGCATAGTGATAAGCTAAGGTATATACTTTCACCAAGGCTGGTCTATACCAGAAGTGGTGTACTACACTTGTGGGGGTTAGGACTGGTGACACACACATACACATACAGTAGACATACAGTAACAGTCAACAGTTTGGACACATCTACTCATTCAAAGGTTTTTCTTTATTTTGACTATTTTCTACATTGTAGAATAGAATAATGAAAACATCAAAACTATGTAGTTACCAACAAAGTGTAAAACAAATCTAAATATATTTTATATTTGAGATTCTTCAAAGTAGCCACCCTTCGCCTTGATGACAGCTTTGCACACTTTTGGCATTCTCTCCCTTGAATGAGTAGGTGTGTCCCAACTGTTGACTGGTAGTGTATGTCTGAGAACCCACTTCTGCTCTACATCACAGAAACCCTCTCAATGCTTTAGATGTTGTTGTGTTTCCTCAATTGTATCGTCCCTAGTCTGTAACATCTGGATTTCTGTTTTTTTTTACTTACTTTTCTAGAATAACTAGAATTGTTCTAACATTGTTTAAAAATATATATTTTTTAAATGTTTGAATCTCTCTGGTGGAGATGTTTCTGGCCGCCGGTGGCCTTCCGTCTTTATCTGAAGCTGGAATGGGCTCATTACCAAGACTGCTCAATGATAAATGATAAAACATGACAATGATAAAACATAGACCTCTGGATTACATTATGTTGATCCATCGATTTTGATCTGTAGATTTTGCTGGATTACATTATCTGACCCATTAGAAATGAGGACTGATTGGCTTTGAACCATGTCCATTAGCCTAGCAGTTACTAAGATGTCCGCTCCATTAGTCAGTCAGCCAATCAAACTGTGAGGACCCTTCCTGAAGTATTAACCAATGTCCTCTCTTTACAGGGGAGGGTGAAGCTTGCTTGTCACAGTGATGTAAGGACTAAACTCACTCTAGCTCAATGTGTCTTCTCTCCTCTGTCTCTTTTCTCCGTTTTTTCTCTCGCCTGTCCGTCATATTCAAAGCAGTGGAAGCGATCGTTTCTCTCTTTTGTTTTTTAAATGGGGTTCCTCTTTGCCAGATTCCCGTACAGTTCTGTCTGTTGTAGTCCACCCCCTGTAGACGTACCTGGAGCTACCTGTACCCCAGCCTCCGCACAGCCCAACTACTGTTGGAACATGGAGCGTTGACATTACAGTACATACCGTTAGCACACTAACAAACACCCCAAAGGACAGGACTGCTGTTTGCTCGTTGCCTGACCATGACCGCGGTTCCTCAACCGACTTGCATTGAACGTCCATGATGGCATAAATGATTTGATAAGCCACATTTATGAGATGAGAGTGAACCCTTCTTGGTGTTGTCCTGTCGTAGGAGTATAATGGTTTGTTTGTTTTGTCTGTTCTCTATTTGAAGAGTGTTCTCTTAGAGATAAGATGTAACCGCAGAGTGATGGGTGCTGTGTGGGGCACTTAGTGGTATATTCTGAGTATTAAAGAGTCGTCATAGATACAGGATATATCACCACAGTGCTACTGCGAAGGCTGTGGGCTTGGTTGAACCTCTGCATTTACTGTCTGTGTGAGTGTGTATTGTGTGCGTTTGTGTGCTGCTGCGTGTGTGTGTCTCTGCGTGTGTGTGCTCTTACTTACAATAAGCTGAGCTCCTGTCTTCTCTTGCTGTGTGTGTGTGTGTGTGCGTGCGTGTGCGTGAAAAAGATAATGACTAGTATGACAGCTAGTATTTCTGAAAGTCCTGTAATGTGTTGAGTGAGTTTTGGAGTGTGAATGTGAACATTTTCCGTCTTTTGTGACATGACGGTAATCTGTGTGACTGTTACCCTGCGTCGTGATCATAATGAAGTCCTCTTGCCTCTGTTCCCTCTATCTCTCTCCCTCTGGTTTTACCTCTGCTCGCCTCTAGGGAACCCAGCTCATCTCCAACGCTGCCAAGCAGCTGGGACAGCTCTCCAAGATTAAGGTACCGCACATCTTGTCTCGCGCCACATTAGTACTGTCTGCATTTAAAAGTTCTGTATTTAATACTATCTGCATTTAAGAGTTCTGTATTTAATACTATCTGCATTTAAAAGTTCTGTATTTAATACTATCTGCATTTAAGAGTTATTTCTTTGTGTTGTTATCCTGTCTATGTGTGTGTTCCTCAGGAGCACATGGGTCGTGAGGAGGCCAAAGCCCTGTCGCCTAAACAGTGTGCTGTGATAGAACTGGCCCTGGACACCATCAAGGTACAACTCAAAACTACTGTCTTTCTCCTGAACCTAAGCTACAGTCACACAAACACACACACACACACACAAAAAACACACACACACAAACACACACACTTTGACCTGATCAACTACGACTTTTTAAAATATACATCATATTATATTATGAATAGAGTGGTAATTTTAGGCCTTCCATTGAAGTCAGTAAAAGGCTTAGGCTAGTACAGTTAAACAACCCTAATCTAGAAAAATTTATGAAAGACATTTTCCCAGCCATGTCCTGTCTAACTGTAGCAGACAGGTCTGTGATTCAGTTTGAGAAGGTTTCCTGTGTAGCCTGTGTAGTGTGATTTAAGGCAGATTAAGCTGAGGTAAATATGGCTTATTTATAATGGTCATTTGAATAAGGGCTTGTTAGTGAGCCAATGGCAACTACTTCTCTGCCTGACACTGAGAGTATAGTATGCCTATGGAGTACTAAACCATAGAGTGCTAACATAGTCGTGTATCAGGAAACGTCAAGGTGTGGCTTTCAGAAAAATTAAGTAGTAGGAATGAAATGTCTGTATAATGTCTGAAATGTATCTGCATGTCATTTGTTTCAAGGGCATACGGGTGTGGGTCTTGTAGTGCATACTCAACACACTTCAGCCTAGTTTGGAAACAACTATAGTCTGACTCTGTGCCCTCTCTCTCTCCCGCTCTCTTTCTCTTTCTCTCTCTCTCTCTGCCATACTGTAGCAATACTTCCATGCTGGAGGGGTGGGTCTGAAAAAGACATTCCTGGAGAAGAGTCCTGACCTGTTGTCTCTACACTACGCCCTGTCCCTCTACACCCAGGCCACAGACAAACTCATCAAGACCTTTGTTTCATCTCAGATCGCACAAGGTAGGGTGCCTGTCCAACCCCTCTTTCCCCCCTGTTTCTCTCTCTCAATCTCTTTCTGCCTCTTCTCATTTCCTTATCTTACTCTCAAGTCTTCCATTTCTTTACTTCCTTCCTCTCTCCTCCACCTCTGTACAGTCAGTTTCTCTCTCACTGTGCTTAATGGACATGGATGTGTGTAATATGGCCACTTACTGAGTGTAATATGATGCCATAGCTCCGTGTGTCCTTGTTTGCCTTCTGTGCTGGTATGTATCAGAGACATTCTCTAACATATCCTGTGTTGTGGTTACTCCAGAGTTTCCCAGAGACCCACTATTTTATTTCCTGTTAAATATTTCAGTGGCGTTGTAGAGCAGAACCAACTGCTTTGGAGGGGTGCTTTCTCTCCGGGTTATAAAACATTTAAGTCTCTAGTCAGGCTCTCCGGGAGCTTAAAGAGAACCCGTTATGTGATCAGACAGGTATTTGAGATTGAATTAAGGAGAGATTCTCCTCTCCTCTTTCTTCTCCTCTCTCCTCATCCCTCCTCATCCCGTGATATAACAGTGATGGTGTATTAGGTGGTGGAAACATTGACACGGTCTCTGAACGCCTCTGGCGGGAAATGAATGATAATTTGAAATGTAATTAGAATAAATATCATTGGTGATTTTAGAGAATGTTTAACCACACTTCATAGCAATGGCACAGCCGGAAGGAAAGCTGTGTGTGTGTGTGTGTGTGTGTGGACCACCATAGACTGTGAATGATGATCACCATAGACTGTGAATGATGACCACCATAGACTGTGAATGATGACCACCATAGACTGTGAATGATGATCACCATAGACTGTGAATGATGACCACCATAGACTGTGAATGATGACCACCATAGACTGTGAATGATGATCACCATAGACTGTGAATGATGACCACCATAGACTGTGAATGATGATCACCATAGATAGTGAATGATGACCACCATAGACTGTGAATGATGATCACCATAGACTGTGAATGATGACCACCATAGACTGTGAATGATGATTACCATAGACTGTGAATGATGACCACCATAGACTGTGAATGATGACCACCATAGACTGTGAATGATGATCACCATAGACTGTGAATGATGACCACCATAGACTGTGAATGATGACCACCATAGACTGTGAATGATGATCACCATAGACTGTGAATGATGACCACCATAGACTGTGAATGATGATCACCATAGATAGTGAATGATGACCACCATAGACTGTGAATGATGATCACCATAGACTGTGAATGATGACCACCATAGACTGTGAATGATGATTACCATAGACTGTGAATGATGACCACCATAGACTGTGAATGATGACCACCATAGACTGTGAATGATGACCACCATAGACTGTGAATGATGATCACCATAGACTGTGAATGATGACCACCATAGACTGTGAATGATGATCACCATAGATAGTGAATGATGACCACCATAGACTGTGAATGATGATCACCATAGACTGTGAATGATGACCACCATAGACTGTGAATGATGATTACCATAGACTGTGAATGATGACCACCATAGACTGTGAATGATGACCACCATAGACTGTGAATGATGACCACCATAGACCGTGAATGATGATCACCATAGACTGGAAGGAGGTACACTGGACGACAATGATGTAACTTCACTAGACGAGCCTCCCGGGTGGCACAGTGGTCTAAGACTTTGCATCACAGTGCTAGCTGTGCCACTAGAGATTCTGGGTTCGAGTCCAGGCTCTGTCGCAGCCGGCCGTGACCGGGAGACCCATGGAGATGCGGACAATTGGCCCAGCGTCGTCCGGGTCAGGGGAGGGTTTGGCCCGGCAGGGATGTCCATGTCCCATCTCGCTCTAGTGACTCCTGTGGCGGGTCGGGCGCAGTGCATGCTGACACGGTCGCCAGGTGCACAGTGTTTCCTCTGACACATTGGTGCGGCAGGCTTCCGGGTTAAGTGAGCATTGTGTCAAGAAGCAGTGCGGCTTGGTTGGGTTGTGTTTCGGAGGACGCACAGCTCTCGACCTTCGCCTCTCCCGAGTCTGTACGGGAGTTGCAGCGACGAGACAAGACTGTAACTACCAATCGGATACCACAAAATAGGGGAGAAAAAGGGGTAAAAATAAATAAAATTAAAATGAAAACTTAATTAGACGTCACTGATAACAGGATAACATAAGTTCTATATCTGAATATATTTGACTCTCTTTTGACTCTCTTCTGACTCTCTTTTGACTCTCTTCTGACTCTCTGCACTCTTTATATTTCTCCATGTCTCTTCTATTTTCTCTATCCTTCTTCTTCCTCCTCCTCGACCCCCTCTGTCCACTAGTTTTCGACGGGAAGGGGGTGAAGTTCACGGCTAGTGAGGATGTGTACCCAGAGAAGGGTATGTGGACACTAAGGGCCTGAAAACAACAGGCATCCAAGACCCCAGACCTCCACACACATACGCATCCTCAGACTATCCTCCTGCCTGCTCAACCTTAACCTCATCCCAATACGCACACACACGCGCACACGCACGCGCACACACACACACACACACACACACACACGCGCGCGCACACGCACGCGCGCGCACACACACACGCGCGCGCACACGCACGCGCGCGCACACACACACACACACACACACACACACACACACACACACACACACCACACACACACACACACACACACACACACACACACACACACACACACACACACACACACACACACACACACACACACACACACACACACACACACACACACACACACACACACACACACACACACACACACACACACACACACACACACACACACACAACTCCTCCACCGTCCCTCCAATGTGCAGAGTGGCCAGTCATCCCTCCTCAGGGCAGGTCCCTCCAGCAGTGACAGGAGGTGACAGTTCCCCCTCCCTTCTCCCCTTCGGCAAAACACAGAATCGTAAAATCAGCAGTGGTCCCTATGGTCAGGTGGCGCTCTCTTTGTCAGGGTACAGTACCAGTCAAAAGTTTGGACACACCTATTCATTCAGGGGCTTGTCTTTATTTTTACTACTTTGTACATTGTAAAGTAATAATGAAGATATCAAAACAATTAAATAACACATATGGAATCATGTAGTAACCAAAAAAGTGTGAAACAAATCAAAATATATTTTATATTTGAGATTCTTCAAAGTAGCCACCCTTTGCCTTGATGACAGCTTTGCACACTCTTGGCATTCTCCCAACCTGCTTCATGAGGTAGTCACCTAGAATGCTTTTCCATCAGTCTTGAAGGAGTTCCCACATATGCTGAGCACTTGTTGGCTGCTTTCCCTTCACTCTGCGGTCCTACTCATCCCAAACCATCTCAATTGGGTTGATGCAGCACTCCATCACTCTCCTTGGTCAGATAGCCCTTACACAGCCTGGAAGTGTGTTTAGGGTCATTGTCCGGTTGAAAAACAAATGGTAGTCCCACTAAGTGCAAACCAGATGGGATGCCATATCGCTGCAGAATGCTGTGGTAGCATTCTAAATAAGAATGCCTTGAATTCGAACTAAATCACCGACAGTGTCACCAGCAAAGCACCCCCACACCATCACAACTCCTCCTCCATGCTTCACGATGGGAACCACACATGCAGAAATCATCCATTCACCTACTCTGCGTCTCACAAAGACACGGCGGTTGGGCTCATCAGACCAAAGGACAGATTTCCACCGGTCTAATGTCCATTGCTCGTGTTTCTTGGCCCAAGCACATCTCTTCTTCTTATTGGTGTTCTTTAGTAGTGGTTTCTTTGCAGTGGTTTCTTTTCGACCATAAAGGCTTGATTCACACAGTCTCCTCTGAACAGTTGATGTTGAAATGTGTCTGTTATTTAAAATCTGTGAAGCTTTTATTTGGGCTGGAATCTGAGGTGCAGTTAACTCTAATGAACTTATCCTCTGCAGCAGAGGTAACTCTGGGTCTTCCTTTCCTGTGGCAGTCCTCATGAGAGCCAGTTTCATCATAGCGCTTGATGGTTTATGCGACTGCACTTGAAAAAACTCAAAGTTCTTGAAATTTTCTGGATTGACTGACCTTCATGTCTTAAAGTAATGATGGACTGTCGTTTGTCTTTGCTTATTTGAGCTGTTCTTGCCATAATATGGATTTGGTCTTTTACCAAATAGGGCTATCTTCTGTATACCAACCCTACCTTGTCACAACAGAACTGATTGGCTCAAACGCATTAAGAAGGAAAGAAATTCCACAGATTAACTTTTAACAAGGCACACCTGTTAATTGAAATGCATTCCAGGTGACTACCTAATGAAGCTGGTTGAGAGAATGCCAAGATTGTGCAAAGCTGTCATCAAGGCAAAGGGTGGCTACTTTGAAGAATCTCAAATATAAAATATATTTTGATTTGTTTAACACTTTTTTGGTTACTACATGATTCCATATGTGTTATTTCATTGTTTTGATGTCTTCACTATTATTCTACAATGTAAAAATAAAGAAAAACCCTTGAATGAGTGTGTGGGTCCACACTTTGGACTGGTAGTGTATATTAGAGCTGAGGGACTTGCTGAGGGTCTGATTTCACGTCTCCTCCTCCTCAGAGATTTAGACACACACAGCTCTCCAATAAAGAAGCCCTCTAATTTGTACTGTATTGTGCAGCTGTTTAATTATAACCAGTTTAGCTTGCTTTTATTCCAAATAAAAACGTTTTGTGCTGCACCCACTGACAGTCCCATCATGCCCCTGGACAGAACTCCTACAGAACTCAACGACACACCAACGTTTTTCAGTCACCACTGATTAAGACATAAATCATTACAAACTCACATTTTAGGGAAAGAAAGTCAGTCAACCGACCTACCTACAATTTCCACCATCATCTCTCCTCCCTCCCAGACAAACGATGTCCGTGCCTGACTGGAGCCCGCTACAGGGCCCTGCATGTATCCCCCTAACGCTCACCACCCCCCAGGCCTATCAGCATGGAACAAAGGACCCCTAGCCCTAGAGCCCAAACCCAGGCCCAAGGCTATCCTGTGTTGTGTGGAGAGGTACACACATTCCCTGGTCAAGTGCACTTCAAATCCTGTTGGCTTTCTGGGCAAAATTCCTCTTGTCGTCGCAAGATAACGAGCACTCTATAGACATTTTTATTTCATTTATTTATTTCACCTTTATTTAACCAGGTAGGCCAGTTGAGAACAAGTTCTTCTCATTTACAACTGTGACCTGGCCAAGATAAAGCAAAGCAGTGCGACAAAATCAAACAACACAGAGTTACACATACACAAACGTACAGTCAATAACACAACAGAACAAATATACAGTGAGGGAAAAAAGTATTTGATCCCCTGCTGATTTTGTACGTTTGCCCACTGACAAAGAAATTATCAGTCTGTAATTTTAATGGTAGGTTTATTTGAACAGTGAGAGACAGAATATCAACAAAAAAATCCAGAAAAACACATGTCACAAATGTTATAAATTGATTTGCATTTTAATGAGGGAAATAAGTATTTGACCCCTCTGCAAAACATGACTTAGTACTTGGTGGCAAAACCCTTGTTGGCAATCACAGAGGTCAGATGTTT